>NC_041384.1:246163112-246282526 GCF_002162155.2 Triticum dicoccoides | reverse complement strand
CCCATGAGTCATCCTGAGCAATTGGTGTCAATGGACAACCAATGCTGATGTGTTCGATGTTCGTGAGAACAGGCAATGATACCACATTGTGTTCGATCTGAGGAAGGACTTCATCATCTTCAACATTGTCTTGATGACCAATGTCTTCAACTGCGGTGGGGTCAACAGCTGGAATGTCTTCAGCTTCAGGAGCCTCTGTGGAAGCAGGCTCATGAACTATCAACTGACGCTCACTATGTTCAGACGTAGGATGAGCCACTGAGATCGGCTCGACAACAAGGGGCTCTATGGGAGCAGCCCGATCTTTCTTCTTTGTCTTTCTCTTTTTCGTCGATGGAGCGTCGTCTGTGGTGTGCTTGGTCTTGCGCTTGCGGGCTTCGGCTTCAGCTGCCCTTGTTTTCTTGAGCTTCGAAGCCACTATGGGGACCTTATGCTTCGAGCCTGTCATACTGGCAGGGAAGACAATGCGAGGTTCTTCCTGCCGTGATGCTTCAGGTTGGGCCACAACAGGCTTCTTCTTCTTGGCAGCCATTCTGGGGTCGATGCCAGGTCGCCCCAGAGCCTTGCGCTTTTCAGCTTCATTGTAGCCTTGAACACATTTGGCAGCCAGGTGTTTCATGCGCTCTCGAGAACCTTTAGCTTCTTCACATTTCTTGTGGAACGCCTCCTTGAGCTCATGCAGCATGACCTTGAAGTTTTGGACGTCGTCCACGTTGAGCTTGGCCATGTTCTTCTTGAACTGAGCCTTTTCATAATCAATCTTATGCTTCAGCTCAACAATTCTCTATGCAAGAGCCAGCTCAGGAGCAATGGCTCCATGGAAGGAGACGTTGAGGCCAATTGGGAGTTGAAGATCATCAAAACTGAGGTCTAGGCTGTCGAACCACTTATGAATGAACTTGTACAGGATCTCCACATCAAAGAGAGGAAGATCATTGAAGATTTTTGCCTCTTGCTTCCTCTTTATAAGCATCTCAAGAGCATCATCGCCAAGATCGTCGTCGCTAGATAGATCAATGGCTTCGTTCTCATTCCTTAGAATGGCAGCAGGGGTCAATGCTTGACCAGTTGGTTGCATGGACTTCTTCATCTTGTCAGACTTAGAGATGCGAGAGAGATCTTCAGACTGCACACTAGCTTCAGGAGGTGCAGTGGCCAGAGGCTTCGCCCGTGAAACTTTTGGTGCAGAGGAGGGTTTTGAAGGCTTTGGTTTCTTTTGCTTCACAGGCTTCGGTGGTGCAGGCACTTTGTTGGAATCAGCGTCATCTGCAGAGTGATCCACGGCTTCCCCTTGAACCTGAATGTGAGTGATGAGACCTTCAAGGTTGTAGAAGGGCCCAACAATATTGGGTTCAGCACCGCGTGTGCCGTCAGCACGAGGAGCAGAGGGACCAGGGTTGAAGTCTAACCCAAGCGATTTCTTGTTCTCTTTCGCAGAAGTTTTGGAAAACTGGAAGTTGTGCTTAAAGAGATTGTCTTCACGACACCATAACAGAGAAGATGGGTCGGCATTAGCAGGCTGAGGTCCACGGATCATGCAGGGGTATAAGCCTTGAGCAATAGCTTCGGACTTCGACTTGGGCTGAAGACCTTTGTATATAATATCTCCCCAGGGGCCCTTGATGGCATTCTTTTCAGAATATTCATCAGTGACAACTTTGTACTTGAACCATTTCACTGCCCAATGTCATCGAATCCATTGGATTCCGTTCTTGCATTCTCCATAGGTCTCTTCTGGATCTGACTTGTATAGCTCATAGAGATCCGGTGGCAGGTCCTTAGCAGTGTTTTCACGATGCTGTCTGCCGCCCTTCCTGACTGATTTTTCTATCGCCATGAAGTTCAGACTGAATGGCTTTAGAACTTGCAAAGGCTTGCTTCTGCTGGTCAGACAGGAATTAGCTTCGGGAGAATTGATGTGATGCTGTAAGGACTCTGCAAATGAATGTAGACTATGAGAACCAAGGGATTCTCCCACGGACATGTACCTGTGATAGCATTAGAGATGCGAGTGAAGGGGAAGAGGTCATCTGCATTCTCAGAAGATTTTGAAGATAAATCAGTTTAGAAGACATTGACCTCATAGTGCGAAGACATTCACTCATATGTAGAGAGTTGGCTCCAGATTTGTACGAATCCACGAATAAGTACAAGTGAGGAATCTAACTACTTTGTGAAGCATAATTGAACATACTAGGCATGTTATGAGATGCAGAAAAGGATAGATTCAATTTGTTGGGATAGAAACCACTTGTTGTTGAGAAGGATGAATCTATCGGATCAAAAGGACTGTAAAAAAGAGCTTCTATTTACCACTCGAGGAACTGCTAGACGGAGTAGGAGATGAGGCCGAGCAGTTCGATCTTCCGTGCCCTAAGTTGGCGACGGAGGACACCTACGACGATGGCGGAGAAGACGATGTCCGCGACCGGTGTGAGGGGCATCGGTGAGGTCGCGGCAGCTAAGCGCTTCGTCGCCAGCGTCGTCGAGAGCTAGCGGTGCCGCTAGGGTTTGTGCGAGAAGGAGAAGTGGAAGAAGAGATAATGACTTGGGGGTGGCATGTATTTATAAGGACAGGGACCGTGCAGCATTATTACGCAGGTGCCCCTGGCGGTTCACATCTGAAGGACACATGGCGAACATGCAACACATTGGAGGTGGTTCCATGTTCCCACGCACGCCTAGATTGTCGGGTGGTCGTTCCCGCTTCTCCAGCTTTCAGGCAAAAAGGATTGAGTATTTAAAATCAGATTTAATGTTTGTCTCTGTGTCTTCTGCTGACAAGGACGCAGAGAAGACATTCAATAGTTTCAATAGAATGCATATGATTTGGATAGATAGAGTTTGAGGCAGAAAGCATAGAGAGGTTAGAGTCCGATCACATTCACTTAGTTCAAGAGATTCAAACGAGAAGACATAGCTATAAGTGAGTGCTATAGAGGACAAAACACTAATATATGTACATATCAGAATACAACCAAATCAACATAGTGAAGATAAACATGAGGACATGTTGAAATTTGAAGACAAAACAAATGCAAAGACATAGCAAATGTAACACCATGAGACAAACACTTCAAACAAAAGAATTTGGTGGTGGCGTTACCCACTATATAGGAAGTATTAGACCCAGACACGGCGCACAATTATCGTGGCGCTCCGAAGTCAAATTACGCGTTAATGTATTCACGCTTAGAGTGTAAGTCTTCATTAATTAAAGATATACGTTACTTCGTGTGTTGTACATCTAAGTCATCAACATGCATAAGTGTTAGGATGTCTGCCTGATCACAGGACATTCTAGGATTCCAAGATATTTAGCTCACACCGCAACTTGCAAAACCTTTTCTCATCCAAGGGATTTGTGAAGATATCTGCCAGTTGCTCTTCAGTGTTGACGTGAATGATATCAATATATTTCTTGATGACATGATCTCGGAGAAAGTGATGACGGATCTGAATGTGCTTTGTCTTCGAGTGCTGAACTGGGTTGTTGGCAATCTTGATGGCGCTTTCATTGTCGTAGTAGAGTGGTACTTGATTTAGATGGATGCCATAGTCTTTGAGTGTTTGCTTCATCCATAGAAGCTGAGCACAGCAAGATCCAAGAGCAATGTATTTAGATTCAGCAGTGGAGAGAGACACAGAGTTCTGCTTCTTTGAAGACCAACAAACAAGTGATCGTCCTAGAAAGTGACATGTGCCTGATGTAGACTTGCGATCCACCTTGTCACCAGCATAATCAGCACCCGGGAATCCAACTAGATCAAACTCTGAGCCCTTTGGATACCATAATCCTAGTGTTGGGGTGTAAGCCAAGTATCGAAGAATTCGCTTCATAGCTAAGTGATGCAATTCCTTTGGTGCCGCTTGGAATCGGGCACACATGCAAATACTAAGCATTATATCTGGCCTAGATGCACATAAATAAAGCAAAGAACCAATCATGGAGTGGTATACCTTTTGATCAAACTCTTTACCATTGGCGTCAGGACCCACATGACTTTTGGTTGGCATTGGTGTCGGGGATATATCCTGCAGTATGACCCGGCCGGAAGTATGACCCGGCTGGGGCTTGGCGACTCACCAGAGACCCCGGCTGGAGCTAGGCGACTTACTGGCGATCCGCCCGGACATGGCGGTTTACATGTAACCCGCCTGGACATTGTGACTCACTTGAGACTCGGCGGGCGGATCAGACGGACGACAAGGCCCAAAGCCCAGCAGACCGGCTTATACTCTGGTGGGCCGGCTTAAGACGGAAGGCATGCGGAGTATTTCCTTTACAAGGAAGCAAGACCCGTACTTGTATCCGACTTGTAATAGAGAATAATTTAGTTCTAATCCTACTAGGACTCTACATGTAAGCCGCCCCTTCAACATATATAAGGAGGGGCAGGGCTCCCTAAAGGAGGACAAGCAACAAAAAACAATCTCTAGGGCTAGACACAAAGGGGGAGCCGGCTTATGTGGCGACTCTCTCATGAGCATAATGAGATCTAGCCACAAACAACGCATAGGGCTATTACCGGATGATGTTTCCCGGAGTCCGAAGCTGTCTAAATCCTTGTCTTGTGTTGCGTCTCTTGATTCCGCTCAACCCCTCTCAAGCTACTACAAAGATGCGTTGGCCTCACGACTAAGTCCTCACACTAGGACATCTGCCTGACAATTTCACGACAGTTGGCGCCCACCGTGGGGCTCGCGCACGGTAGTGTTGAGTTCTTGGAGGGATCTTTCACAGGGATCGAGAAGTTGATAAATTCCAGATGAAGAAAAGCCGATTGGAAAGGATCTGCGCCAGCTTCATGTTCATCGGTCTTGATTTTGTAAACCGTGAGATTTAAAGTCAGAAAATATTAGGGTTACGATCGGTTCGGTGCTGCTGTCATGCAATTTATTTGATGAAATTTGCGACGCCGGACCGACTGATTTCTGAAAAAGACATATCTGATCAAGCAGCTATCCTCACATATGCCTATTTTGCTGCTGTTTCGATTCTAAACTAGAAAGGATGAAGAGAAGTCAAATCGGGTGTTTTTCCACTGTGATTTGGAAAAGGTCTCGGACATGGATTAGTCAAAATCAGCCATGACCTGGAGAAGGATTGGGTGTTCAACGTCGTAACTCACCGAGTCCGAGTCAGCCTCACGACAAGCTGCCGCGTTGAGCCGGCGTCTGTGTCAACCGCGGCCCTGAACCGGCCAGCTGCCATCAGTATTGTTGAGCCGCTGGACTCAAAGCTGATTTGACAACTAGTACCGGTTCCATGTGAAAGTAGTCTATTAGTTCAGTTTTTTGTTCTCCGTACAGTGGATATGCGGCCCCAACGCGTGCTGTGGATATCCGCTGAGTCGGGGACGAGAGTTTCTTTTTTATGATGGCAGCCCTAAGCGACTTGTTAAATCGCAAGTTGATGTGGATGAAATTGACGCCGGGGGTGCTGCCTGTCCTGAGGAGTTCCACAGTAGCAACAACTGGAAAAAAGACGAAGGCTTTTCAATGTTACGAGAAGGCAAGTTGACCAAACAGACTAGAGCAGCGTATCCGGATTGCTCAAAGGCTAGGCCTTGTTTGGATACGCTGTTTTATCAGAGCTGGTTTCCCGTAATCTGATCTAACCGTGTAACAAACTAAAACCACGTTTGGGTGGCCCAACAGAATTGTGGATAAGCAGAATTCGGTTTCCACAAAGCCAGGAAAGTGCGTCTAGTGAAAAACGACTAATACTCGTTTTTATAGAAACCTGGTTACATAAAACAGACATTTTTTTCCCTCCACGTCTTCCTCAACAAACTTGTTGGCACCAACTGTGCCTTCCCGCGCAACTAGCACGCGCCCTTTTTTCCAAGCTTCTATATATATATAGGGATGCCGGCATAACAAACATCAATAAACAGGATCTGGGTACGTGCTTCTTCCATGGCTGGTCGCCGATAACGGCTGTGATCATCGATCTTCTGGCCATCGACGCTAGGCTGAGATCTCCAATCAGACGCCGCTGACCCTGCTGGGACAACAAGAGCTACCTTCATCGACTTGTTTGCAGCAAGAAATCAATCTTCATGAGCCTACAGGTAAGATTCATAATCAGAAACTGATGAACATACTCAAACTTATAGCAAAATTGTTCATGTTCTGAGGAAACAAGTGCAAGTATGGAACTTAAATTGCAAAGTTCTGCCAACATGTCTTTACTCGAGTGATGAATAGACAAACCTTCTCTATGCACTAGTCGTAGTTCAGCCTGAGTCGTAGTCATGTAATTTCAGTACAAAGTTGACAATTCTTTCATAGATGCGATACCCTTGATACTGATTTAGAAATTGCTTCATGCACGATCCTGCTGCCCGATGCATGCACGGCATCGAAATCCAGCGGCCGGTGCTCGATGTATCCGCGCATGTGTGACCGGATTTTAAACATAGTCCATATTTTGTCGTGTGTATAGCACAACTCTACTGATTTTAGTAGATCATAATTACTTCCATCATAATGGAAGACCATTGGCAGTAAATAGTACTAGTACAGATAAGTAGGGCCAAAAGGTAAGAAAAAATCCTTTTTTTCTGCCTAAGTGATTTAACTAGTAGTAGTTTATATTGTTTTGTTTACATGTAGGAAAATATGGATGACCAAATCAAAAATATTAAGAAGGAAAAGACCGAAAAGCAGCCCATAAAGCGCCCACACATGGAAATCTTCAGAGGACAAAATATTGCCCTACATATTAAAAGATCAAACTCAAAATGGAGGTAAGGAAGGAACATGATACACAAAGAAAGCATGGCGTGAAATCCTAGAACAGTTCAATGAGTCAAAGGTAGACAAACTTGAGTTGCAACAAATAAAAAATCGTTATAAGTACTACAGGAGTTGTTATGCTAGCATGGACAGACTTCTAAAGCACATAGGGTTTGGTTGGGATGACGATGATAAAATGATCAAAGCTTCAAAAGAAAGTTGGGCGGATCTCATATCGGTAAGTTGAAACACATTAATTTTCAAATATTGCTATTTCATACAGTTGAAAAATGGACTTACAATAAACTAACAAACTGCAGAAGGACAAGAATATTCAAGAATACCGAGACAAAGTGTGGCCTAGTTGGATAGACCTTCAGCACATTTGTGCTAGCTCTACCGCATCAGGAGTTGGTGCTATATCTAGCAAAGGGAAAGGTGGAACCAGCAAAGAACAAATTGAAATTGATCTAAATGAGATAGTAGAAGTTGAATCTGATGGAACAAATGATTCCCCTGTTGCTTGTCCTAAGAAGCCTAACACCACTAAGGTCGAGAAAAAGAAGAAGGGCAATGCAAGTGGGTCGCAAAACACTTCAAAAGGGCAAAAGCGAACAGCTAATGATGCTATTAATGCAATTGATCGCCTGGCAGATGCATCACTGATCATTGCTGAATCAAAGAAAAATGCAGCACAGCAAACAGAAGCTTACTCAGTGAAAGCATGTATGCAGATATTAAATAGCATGCCTGATGTTGAACCAAACAAAAAATTGAAAGCTGCACAAGCATTTGAACATGTTGATAAAAGGGCTATTTTCATTGAGATGGATGAAGAGACTCGGTCTCTCTGGGTTGAAAATGCGTAGTTTTTTACCTGTTGTAGCGTACTGTTTAGTTTTCTGATTAGGTTGTATTTGCAATTTCCATAAATTCCTTCTGTAATTTTGTGTTCAAACAATCAATATGCAAATTTATATATTTATTTGGTTCGTGCTACTAGCTATATATGGTCTCATATATAAATCCCTCTTCAGAACTTGGATTTATATTTGTGTGTGTGTGTGTTCTACAAATACATAAGCTTAAGATATAAGTGAGGGAAGTTGATGGCATACCTTTCCTTTTGGTTCATTGGTTTAAACAGCAATGATGCAATGTTGCTCTTTGCGTCAGTACATATCTCCATGTTTTATCATCAACCTAGCGAGTAAAATTTGTCACCGAAATCATTCAATGTTCTCCTATCACTCATTCAATGATTCTTGTCCTACCATTTAACTAAAAATTTATCAGCTCTAGAACAATAGCATTGTAGAAATTCCGACAGTTAACCGAAGTTGCTACATGAAATTTTGCAGGGAAACCATGGAAGATATGGCAGATGGAGACTATTCTGATTCTGAGCAAATGATTATTAATGACCTTTCTGCAATGTCACTTTTGCAACATGTGCTGTTCGGAAGGCTATTCAAAACACCACGTAATACCTCTAAATTAACTGGTGCGCAAAAGACTAGAGAGTGGTTGGAAGGACATCCAGTTAGATTTTATGAACAACTTCGTGTTGATAAGCACACCTTCTACTTATTGCGAGATGCATTGTGCGAGAGGAATTTACTTACGGATACAAAACGGATGGACGTCAATGAACAACTAGTCATATTTCTACATACAATTGGTCACAATGTTAGGAACCGTGTTATCCAGGATAGATTTCAACATTCAGGAGAAACAATAAGTCGGCATTTCAAGAGAGTATTAAAAGCCATTAATGGCTTACATGATGTTTACATAATAGATCCGCCCAATGAAGTTCCCAACGAAATATTGGGCGACTCAAGGTTTTACCCATACTTCAAGGTATATATTCTATCTCAAGAACATGTTCCTTTCGGATATTACTTGCAGCAAAGTTGAAATCTCCAATTCTAATTCTGAATTTTCCTCAACAGAACTGTATGGGAGCAATTGATGGGACACATATTAATGCAAAAATCAAGCTTGATAAACAAACTCCTTACAGAAATAGGCATGGTTATCCCTCTCAAAATGTAATGGCAGTAGTGTCATTTGACATGACATTTTCATATGTGGCTGCTGGATGGGAAGGTTCCGCATCGGATCAAGCCGTATTAAGGTGGGCTGTTACTGATGGTGGGTTTGTTGTCCTAGAAGGTAAAAATAAAAAATACATGAATTTACATGCAAGTAAAGTTTGTCTCATTGTATCAAACATGTAATGATATAATAGGAAATTTGAGAGTGATATCAAACTTTACATGCAGGTAAGTTTTATCTCGTGGACTCGGGCTATGCAAATACTCCAAGATTTATTGCCCCCTATCATGGAGATCGCTATCACATTGGTTCTTTTCGTGGAACTAAACGTCGATATAGTATTGAGAAAGATTTGTTCAATCATCGTCACGCACAACTACGGAATGTTGTAGAACATACTTTTGGCGTTCTAAAAGCTCGATTTCCAATATTAACAAGGAATGGAGGAATCCCTTATCCTTACAAAAAACAGGTCCAAATTGTTATGGCTTGTTGCATCATCCATAACTTCATAAGGAAGGTTGATAGGAATGATGAGTTGTTTGAGCTTTATGAACAAGAGGGAACACAAGGAGATGTTGACACCGGTGACCAAGAAGTTCGAGGGCAAGCAAACTTACAAGAAGATGATCGAGTTGCCGGTGAAAGAGTACGTGCAAGCATCGCTCGACAGTTGTGGAGTAATCTCCAACAGCATGCCACTCAGGAAGAAGAAGATGAAGATGATTAATTAAGCACTAAAATAGTTGTTATCATTTTTATTTATAGGTACATTGGATAACTATCGACGGATTTTTCATTCATTTTTAGGTTCACAAGCTTTACATTCAATGTTTCAATGCTAAAATCATTTTCTTGTCCATTCACACATCATACAGCAAGTTCGGTATGGACCTTGAGAATATAAAATTACTGAGCTAGAGAGAAGCTCACCTCACATTATCTGAATGAAGAGTCTGTCACCATAGTCCCAGATCCAGCATGCCACGAAGAGGGCAGCTCACACTCATCCACTGGAAGTAGTTCGGACTGCGTCGAGCACGCTCTGGACTCCCTGGATGCCTCGGTAGTGAAGGGTCTAGAAGATGGAGGCGGATTTTGTCCTCCGCCACCAACCACAGTCGCGAGTCGTCCACCGCGATAGCGTGCCCTTCTTCCCCGCCGGTAGGCCTCCGCCGTGAAGAACAGATGGAATGCCCCACGTCTGCACTGCACGCCGCGGAACCATACGGCATCGCCGTGGTGGCGTCGGTCGCCGGAGCCGTGGCCGTTGACGGTGTGAGGAGAGTGGAACGGGAAGCGACAGCCGCGCAACCGTATGGCTTTGTCGCCGTGGCGGCGGTCACCGGAGCCGTTGATGGCGTGGGGAGCTTGGGCTAGGTCGAGCTCCTCGAGGAACAGAGACGGTAAGCTGCGGCGGCGATTTGGGGAAGAAGCGGAGGCGACTTGAGTTCAGAGAGACACAGGGGAAAGTAAGCGGCGTCTACAGAGTACTAACTAATCCAAACACGCTTTTACCAAAACTTGTTTTAACGTTTTCTCACCCAAACGAGTTATTCCAGAAACTCCCGGTAACGAAAATTCTCCCTTAAAACAGGTTTTCCAAAAAACACTCCTAAAACTTGTTTTCTTAAATCTCAGGTTTTATTATTGGTATCCAAACAACCACTAAGAGTACAAGACAAAATTTATATGGGTAGTGTAATTAGGTGCTGCGGGTTACGTCATCAATTGATTAAAAAAACGACGGGGCTGGAGGAGATCACAGATTTGGTGTCTGCCTCCGTCTTCATCGCCGAGCCGCCATGACTAGGCGCGCATCCGACTGCCGCTTGGCCGCGGCCCCGCTGCCGTCACCCCTCACGCGCTGCTCCGCCCAAACTCAAGCAGGCCATCCCGCTCACCTCCAAACCGCCTGTGCCTTCGCGCATCGCTGCGATACGGCTCCGCCCCCGTTGGTGTGCCCGGCCGCTTCAAATCGCTGTCATCCACCTCTGCAACTTCAACGCCATGGGACTACCAGCGCGACAAGCGGGTACTGCCCCGCGCTGCGCTAAGCGCTGCCTTACCTCGCGCCTTGAGCCGGCTCGGAGCTGTTTCTGCCCTGTGTCGTCTCTACCGTCCATCATCAACTTGTCCGGCCTCGCGCGCTCCCGCTGTAATCGTTTTTCAGAGCAGGAAAGAGCACAAATGGATGAGGTATACACGGAGCTGGCGTGGATGCATGGTTGGCGATGAATAGACTGACTATATGTCTGCGGCGCTGTGTGTACATGCCCCGGTTCAACATAGCAGGACCAATATCAAGCAATGGATGCATCGTTTGACTAAATCAACATTTTCTACAACATGGACGATGTATTAAAAAAAATATGCAAGCACCACCGGTCCTAATTAGTGACCAGGACAGGAGCCTCGCCTCCGAGCGAGCACCACGTGGCCTCGCCTCCAAGGTTCTGTTGCCACTTCACTTTCACTGTGGGTGAGCCGCCCCTGCACTGTTGACTTATTAAATCGCCGTTGCCTTGCTTGGGCTGCGCCTGCCGTGCAATCAGCCGCCGGGACCGCATTGAGCCGCCTTTGCCGTGTTGAGCCGTCGGGGCCGCGTTGAGCCATTTCTGTCGTGTTGAGCTGCCGTGACCATATTGAGTCGCCGGTTTGCCTGAGTCGTTTTTGTCGTTTTGAACAGATCATCCGTCATCCAAATAAATCAGGTGATATCCATCTAAGTTTATTTTTTTAAGACATATTGTTTTTATCAAAGAGCAATTACTTGATCTATGATGTCTTTTCGCACGACCATTATTCGTTACAAAAAGGTGTTGCAAAAGAGGCGTGGGCATGTATTATTTTTTGCACTAGCGCTTGTCCTGCGCAAGTTGCCACCCTCGTTACATCAACACATGCGACTGACTCATTGTCCGTGCCCATGGCCAGCTTACCTGCATCTCTCGTCTGCACCGGCTTACAACGCCGCTGCCGACTCTCCGTCCGCACCGGCTTACAACATCGCGGCCGACTCATCTGTCTGCTCCCACGACCGACTTGACCGTGATTGATTTCAGCTTCACCAAGGTGATCATCAACTACGCGGTGGATAATTACTGGCTTGACGTATCAGGTGAAATCCATCCAATATATTTTTATATTACATATTGCTTTCTTTAAAAGAGCAATTACTCTGGCTAGCAAGTTCTCCCACGCAAGACTCAAACCGGTCTATATCACGGTCAACTGTGGAGAATTTCAAGCCAACTCCTCGAGTAGTCTTAAGACTCGGGGGCTACAATGACATAACTTGGGAACTCCGGGTCATTGGAAGGAATGATAACCCGGTTCTGGACGACACTGCCATATGAATTTAAAGGCCGTCAGAAAATTGTCGGTTCAAGATCCGGTTCAAGAGACATCTCTCTCCCGCAAAGTTTTGAAGCTCTCAAATCCGGTTCAAACATCCGGCTCAAGGTAAATTTGTCTCTTACAAAGCTTTTAAGCTCTCAAATCCGGTTCAAAGTTCCAGCTAAAAAAGAATTAATCTCTCGCAAGTTCGAGTTCTCAGAAAGATTAAAAGGTGCTAAAAAGGGATCGCTGCCATGATGCACGGTTCAAACATGGGTATCCCGCTTTACGGCTTATCTTATTATGGTCACTTGAGGGCTTCCTGCTCATCGAGTATAGCTATCAATACCCTCTTGATCGGCGCAATGCCAAAACTTATATGGTCACTTGGGGGCTTCTTGTTCAAACATAGGTCGTATTCGAACCAAAGAGAACATAGCTGTCGGTACACTATTGATCGGCACAACGCCAAACTCACTAGGGGGCTTCTTGATCGTATTCGAATCATATCTTAACCCTTTTTTGGGTCCGACATGGATCGTATTTGAATCAGCATCGTTAAACAACTCTCAAGGTCATTTGGGGGCTTCTTGTTCAAACATAGGTCGTATTCGAACCAAAGAGAACATAGCTGTCGGTACCCTCTTGATAGGCAACGCCAAAGCCACTGGGGGCTATATGATCGTATTCGAATCTCAGCTTAACCCCTTTGGAACGGTTTTCTGATTGTATTCAAATCAAAAGCCTCAATTTTTTTTAAGTTTCTTTTTGCAAATATTCTTTTGGATTTTACTTGAAGCTTTTTTGATCATATCTAAAGTGTATATGAGTGGTTTCTATTTAACCTCGGTTTAATTTTCGATGATAAGTCGCCAACTTATGACAATCATCATCTATGTAGAAGCATTGGCTTCTAAGGATTGGGTTATCACCCTTGCTGCACATGTCATGTAAACCATCAGTACAAATTCAATATCACAGTGGTTATATGTGAGATATTATGACCCGCCCCGCGGTAAACCGCCAAGGGATCTTGTGACCTACTTGTATGCAGGATAAGACTACATTTGGGTGATTACCCGCCCTGGCTTTTGACGTTAAGTTGCCAGGGCATATGTTGTTTAAACTCTGGATGATTTACAGAGCTATGACTTACATAAATGATTAAGTTCAAGCCCATCATCAAAGATTGAAATTGGTGTCTCAAAAGGGTTATCAATTCTTTATTTTCTCAAAGGCTATAAGCCGCCAGGTTACAAAAATTCTGGCCTACAATGGAGGCGTATTAATTGCCATCGGCCAAGAGCCGCCGGGTATTTAAAACTCCGGATTTACTTGTCAACATATAAGGTATTTGAATCTTTAAATAGCCAAACTTGGCTGGATTTTCATTATGGTATTGAATGATTGAGGTTTTCAAACCGGGTTATTCAAATCTTTAATAGCCAACATGGCTGGATTTTTTTTATGGTTATCAGTAACTAATATTATTGAGGTTTTCAAAGTCGCTTCAGCGCAATGGCTATTATTTTATCAATGGATATGGTTTATTCTACAATGAAAGGAATAGTCCCGAGTCGCTGCAGGCTTACGACCCGGCACTTGGGGGCTACATTATTCAAATTGAGATTGCATCGAATATGCAAGTCCCATGTCACTGCCAGCATGCACCATGGCACTTGGGGGCTAATGCAAAAGTCATTTTTTTGCTTAACTTATTGAAGACCTGACTCATCACATTGTAATGAGCCGGCCCTTGGGGGCTACCAATTGCTCCTATCAACAATTCAAGGTACACAAGTCTTAATCCATTATATTGAAGGTTCCACTACTCAGTTGGTAAAGCGCAAAGCTCTTAACCTTGTTGACGTGGGTTCAAGCCCCATGATGGGGGTTACATTAGATGATGTTCTTTTCCAAGAAGTATATATAAAGTCCCAGCTCAATATTATCTTACTGAGCCGGCCCTTGGGGGCTACATGTTGTTGTTCATATCTACATGATCATATTTATAAAGTCCCTACTCATTATTGCATAATGACCCGGCCCTTGGGAGCTACACTAGTTGAAGTTTTATGAGCATAAGGCAATTACAAGTCCCAGGTTGGTGCAAGCATGACAACCCAGCACTTGGGGGCTACATATGTGGAATACTCAGTTCTGACTAGTGATTGAGATGAACAACATGGGTTTCTTCAAAGTCGTAATATTTATATTGAAGCAAGCCTTAAGTCATCACTTTGCTCTACTCAAGACTTGGGGACTACAGGTAATATGGATACGAGGGAGAGAAATCTTCAAAATTCTCAGTTATGACCCGGCATCATCATAAGATCAACCCGGCATCAACAACAATTACATAATCCGGCATCGTCTATTTTATAATCCGGCAGTTTTGGTAATGATAAACCGGAAAGTGTTACATCTTCAAGCCGGTTGAAAGCCAGATGAGTATTTCAAGACCAATATTTTTTAAGCCGGCATTTTGGAGGCCAACTCAAGTGGATTATCTCTTACTATATTTCTCTACAAGAAGACCAATGTCAGCAAATTGATTCTAAAGTTGGCCTATTGACCCAGATTTTTCAAAAAAGAAATATCTGGATTATTTGCATTGACAAAGTTGAAGCACATCAGTTAAAGAAGATTTTCTATGGGGATATGGACATATTTATATCAACAAGGAAATGACAAGGACTTAAAGATGTTCAGGTGCCAGCTTACAAGAATATTTCACTCGGAGCACAACCTGTCAAATTTGTTCTTTAGTTATTTTGTAGGATCGTTTTAACATGGATAAATCCAAATTAAACTGGGGGCTAATGTTGGGGATATACCCCGCGGTATGACCCGGTCGGAAGTATGACCTGGCTGGGGCTTGGTGACTCACCAGAGACCCGGCTGGAGCTAGGCGACTTACTGACTTACATGTAACCCGCCTGGACATTGTGACTCACTGGAAACTCGGCGGGCGGATCAGGCAGACGACAAGGCCCAAAGCCCAGCAGACCGGCTTATACTCTGGTGGGCCGGCTTAAGATGGAAGGCATGAGGAGTATTTCCTTTACAAGGAAGCAAGACCCGTACTTGTATCCGACTTGTAATAGAGAACAAGTTAGTTCTAATCCTACTAGGACTCTACATGTAAGCCGCCCCTTCAACATATATAAGGAGGGGCAGGGCTCCTCAAAGGGGGACAAGCAACAAAAAACAATCTCTAGGGCTAGACACAAAGGGGGAGCCGGCTTATGTGGTGACTCTCTCATGAGCATAATGAGATCTAGCCACAAACAACGCGTAGGGCTATTACCGAATGATGTTTCCCGGAGCCCGAAGCTGTCTAAATCCTTGTCTTGTGTTGCGTCTCTCGATTCTGCTCAACCCCTCTCAAGCTACTACAAACATGTGTTGGCCTCACGACTAAGTCCTCACACTAGGACATCTGTCGTGACAATTCCACGACAATTGGCGTCGTATAACCTTTGCAGTCTTGCATTCCAAACTTCTTCAGCCAATCTTTGAGGTATTTCTCTTGAGATATGAAGATGTTATTGCGTTGCTGCTGTATTTGAAGACCAAGGAAAACTTCATCTCACCCATCATGGACATCTAATATTGCCCTTGCATCATGTGTCCAAACTCATCACTGTATTTTTGATCAGTGCAGCCAAAGATAATGTCATCCACATATATTTGGCACACGAACAGTTCACCATCATATGTCTTCGTGAACTAGGTTTGAAGCCTTTGATCTTCAGGAAGTCTTTGAGTGTGTCATACCAAGCACGAGGGGCTTGTTTGAGGCCATACAGTGCTTTATTGAGCTTGTAAACCATGTCAGGATGTTTTGGATCTTCAAAACCAGGTGGTTGTGCAACATACACTTCTTCTTCAATCTTGCCATTGAGAAAGGAACTCTTCACATCCATTTGATACAGAAGGATGTTATGATGATTTGCATAGGCTAGCAGTATGCGAATAGCTTCAAGCCTAGCCACAGGAGCAAATGTTTCATCGAAGTCAATTCCTTCAACTTGAGTGTATCCTTGAGCAACGAGATGAGCCTTGTTTCTGACAACTTGACCATGCTCATCTTTCTTGTTGCGATATATCCATTTAGTGCCTATGATATTGTGTTTATGAGGATCAAGATGCTTGACCAGTTCCCATACATTATTCAGCTCGAACTGTTGAAGCTCTTCTTGCATGGCTTGAATCCATTCAGGTTCCATGAAGGCTTCATCAACTTTCTTGGGTTCAGATATTGAGACAAATGCAAAGTGCCCACAGAAATTTGCTAGCTGTGTTGCCCTTGAACGAGTGAGTGGACCAGGTGCATTGATGCTATCAATTATCTTCTCAATATGTACTTCATTTGCAACATGAGGATGAATTGGACGAAGATTTTTCTCTTGCTGATCATTGTCATCGTTTGAAGGATTGTCTTCAGGCTGAGCATTGTCTTCAGGTTGATTAGGTGCAGAAATGATAAGTTCCTCTTCAGGCTGTACTTCAGACGATATGATTTCTCCAGTTCCCATAAGCTTGATGGATTCACTAGGTGGAATTTCATCTACCACATTTGGCAGGTGCTCTCTTTGCGAGCCGCTAGTCTCATCGAACCGCACATCCACAGTTTCAACCACTTTATAGTGAAAGAGGTTGAAGACTCTGTAGGAGTGCGAATCCTTTCCGCAGCCAAGCATAAAACCTTCATGTGCTTTCGGTGCAAATTTTGAAGTGTGATGTGGATCCTTGATCCAGCACCTAGCACCAAATACTCTGAAGTAACTGACATTTGGCTTCTTACCAGTGAGGAGTTCATAGGATGTTTTCTTTAGAAGCTTGTGAAGATAAACACGGTTGATGACATGGCATGCAGTATCAATAGCTTCAGGAAAGAACTTTCTTGGTGTCTTGTATTCGTCGAGCATCGTCCGAGCCATCTCAATGAGTGTTATGTTCTTGCGTTCCATGATGCCATTCTGCTATGGCATGTACGGACCTGAGAACTCATGAGTGATGCCCAATGTATGAAGATAAGTGTCGAGGCTGGTGTTCTTGATTTCAGTGCCATTGTCACTTCTGATGTGCTTGATCTTGACGCCATAGTTGTTCATGGCTCGATTGGCGAAGCGTTTGAAGACATTCTGCACTTTAGTCTTGTAGAGGATTATGTGTACCCATGTATATCTTGAATAATCATCAACAATGTTGAAGCCATAGAGACAAGCAGTACTAGTTAGAGTAGAGTAGTGAGTAGGGCCGAAGAGGTCCATGTGTAGCAGTTCGAAGGGTTGAGTCGTTGTCATGATTGTCTTCGAGGGATGCTTGGCCCTCGTCATCTTTCCAGCTTCGCAGGCACCGCATAAGTGATCCTTCTTGAACTTGACGCCCTCGATGCCTATGACGTGCTTCTTCTTTGTGAGAGTATGCAAGTTCCTCATGCCAGCATGCTCTAGCCTCCGATGCCAGATCTAGCACTCTGAAGCTTTTGCGAGAAGACATACGGCAAGCTGTGGTCCTGCTGAGAAATCTACCATGTAGAAATCATCTTTCCGGTACCCTTCAAAGACTAGAGACTTGTCATATTCCATTAGAACAAGGCAACGCTATTTTCCAAATATCACAATCATGTTCAAATCGCAAAGCATTGAGACAGACATTAAGTTGAAACCAAGGGATTCAACAAGCATCACTTTATCCATGTGTTGATCCTTTGAGATTGCAACTCTACCTAGACCCAATACCTTGCTTTTACCAGTGTTAGTAAATGTGATGTGACTCTTCTCAGATGGATGTAAGGTTGAGTTCATGAGAAGACTTTGATCACCAGTCATATGATTAGTGCATCCACTATCGATGATCCATTCTGAAGCAGCTGGTGTCATACCCTACAGAACAGTTAGGGGGATAGGCTTCACAAAGAGTATTGTGAAGCATAATCATTTGACAAGCAAGTGAATTATGAAAGCTCAGACCCAGGTTAGAACTGATAGGATGCATGTTAAGCGACTTAGAAATGAAATACATAAGAAGATCATTTGGGCATTTTATCTTGTGCCCCACAAGATGTTTTAGGTCCCCAGCAATAGCTTTAGACGCATTTGATTTTCGGCTGGAGACCTTTCCCTACAAAAGAGAGTTAAGCTTTCTTAGCCACCCACATCTTCAGGGGTGGCTTCGAAGCAATGAGTCTAAGTGCAGCATCTGAGAACTTTGGCTTTGAAGCCCTAGCAAATAGTTTTGCAGGAGGTGAATAATACTCATAAGAATAAGCAGAGTAGTTCTTGGTCTTATGAACATGGCGGTTTGATGAAACACGCTCATATTCATAGGCCTGGGTATGATTTCCCTGCAAAAAATTTGTGTTAGTGCGACTCAGGTGAGTCCTCTGTCTGTATGAAGCCTTTGGACCATATGAAGCCTATGGTCTGGGATTTGTCTTCTTCCCTTGTGGTTTCAGGACAACATTCATAGGAAGATTCTCCCGACACCTTTTGGGCACCCAGACTTTCTTCATAGGCGGCCCATTCCTGCAGTTAGTACCAATATACCTGGTAAACACTTCACCATTCTGATTCTTAAACAGTTTATAGTTTGCATCAAAGGATTCATCAATGACAATAGGATTAGCACAAGTTGAGCCAGATAGGGTGGATGGATCCACTGAAGGTTCCTTTGCAGCAACCCATGTGGTTTTGGGGTACTGCTGAGGCTTCCAGTAAGAGCCATCAGCATTCATTTTCCTTTCGAACCCAACACCCTCTTTCCTAGGGTTTCGGTTCAGAATCTGCCTTTTGAGTACATCACATAGTGTCTGATGCCCTTTGAGACTTTTTTACATCCCTGTTTCAAGAAATGTCTTCAACGTAGCATTTTCATCAGCAATAGCAGTGTCATCCTTAGCAGAGGGGTTAGTTACCACATCAACAGTTGAAGATATTGCAACAGTAGCAGCAGTAGAACATTCAGCAACAGAAGTAGCGTTATCATGCTCAAGGAATTTTAGACATGGTGGTTCAAATCCTTACCGAGCGGGACTGATCTGTTGAGCGCGAAGTGACTCGTTTTCCTTTTGAAGATCTTCATGAATTGCTCTCAATTTCTCAAGTTCTTGCTTCCTTTGAAGATAATCATAGGAAAGCTTTTCATGAGTTGTTGAGAGCGTTTCATGACGACTTTCAAGTTCCTCCTACTTAACATGAAGATTTTTTATGTCTTCAATTAAGGACTGAGATCGAGTCATTTTCGCGTCCGACAGGTCATCGCTTTTGTCTAACAGCTTTTGAATATGTTCCATAGCTTTCTGTTGTTCAGTTGCAATTTTAGCAAGTGTTTTGTAGATGGGTTTGGAATCACAATCAGAGTCATCTTCACTGGATGTTTGACAGTGAGCATTGCATGAGTTTACCTTGGCACCATGTTCCATGAAGCAATAGGTGGGAGCGGAGTCGTCCTTGTCATCAGCGTGGGTGATGGAACCATTGTCTTCAGTGTTGAAGATGGACTTGGCAACGTAGGCTGTAGTCAGACTTGCGACGCCAGAGTCAGACTCCTCCTCAGACTCCACCTCCGCCTCCTCAGAAGTGGACTCCTCCTTTGAATCCATTTCCTTGCCAACAAATGCATGAGCCTTGCCAGATGAGCTCTTCTTGTGTGATGAAGACTTTGAGGAAGACTTGGAAGAAGACTTTGAGTATTTCTTCTTATTCTTGTCGTCAGAATCATATTCCTTACTCTTCTTCTTCTTCTTCTTCTTGTTCTAATTGTCCCACTGCAGACACTCAGAGATGTAGTGACCAGGTTTCTTGCACTTGTGGCATGTTCTCTTCTTGTAGTCATGAGTAGAAGCTTCATCATTCCTTGAGCTAGATCGTGAAGACTTTCCGAAGCCTTTCTTCCTAGTGAACTTATGGAACTTCTTCACTAGCATAGAAAGCTCCTTTCCAATATCTTCAGGATCATCAGAACTACAGTCAGATTCTTCTCCAGATGAGGAAACAGCTTTTGCCTTCAAGGCGCGAGTTCGGCCATAGTTGGGACCGTAGATATCTCTTTACTTAGAAAGATGAAACTCATGTGTGTTGAGCCTTTCAAGTATGTCAGAGGGATCAAGTGTCTTGAAGTCAGGGCATTCTTGAATCATCAGGGCTAGGGTGTCAAACGAACTGTCAAGTGATCTCAGGAGCGTCTTGATGATTTCATGCTTGGTGATCTCAGTAGCGTCGAGAGAGCTCATTTGTGATGTCAGTGAGGCGATCAAACGTGAGCTGAACATTCTCATTGTCGTTTCTCTTGAAGCGGTTGAAGAGGTTGCGAAGGACACTGATCCTTTGATCTCTCTGGGTTGAGACGCCTTCGTTGACCTTGGAGAGCCAGTCCCAGACTAGCTTCGATGTTTCCAGAGCACTTACACGGCCATACTGTCCTTTGGTCAGATGACCACAGATGATGTTCTTGGCAGTAGAATCCAGTTGAATGAACTTCTTGACATCAGTAGGGGTGACACCTTCACCAGTCTTGTGAACGCCAATCTTGACGACATACCAGAGGTCAACATCAATGGCTTCAAGATGCATACGCATCTTATTGTTCCAGTAGGGATATTCAGTTCCATCGAAGACGGGGCACGCAACGGAGACTTTGATTATCCCTGCAGTCGACATAGCTAAAACTCCAGGTGGTTAAACCGAATCACATAGAACAAGGGAGTACCTTGCTTTGATACCAATTGAAAGTGCTAGTTATCGACTAGAGGGGGGTGAATAGGCAATTTTTATGAAAGTCTTCAAAACATGGAAGTTTCGAAGACAAACGATAGAAATGAACCTATAAACATGCAACGGAAGGTAGACTACGCTAGGCAAGCCATAGTCAAGTATTCAATGAAGTGAAAGCACGAAGACTAATAGCAGCTAGGCAGTACAGATCAGGATGGAAGATAGTACGAAGCTAATCAGGACAAACAGTCACACAGTGAAGATAAATAGATAATGCAAACAAGCAACGACTTCACAAGGACCAACTGTAAATAAAGAAATGGGAAGGATAGAACCAGTTGCTTGGTGAAGACAACGATTTGTTGGACCAGTTGCAGTTGCTGTGACAACTGTACGTCTTGTTGGGGAGGCTGAGATTCAACTCAGAAGACCGCGTCTTCACCTTATTCCCCTTGAGCTAAGGACACCCAGTCCTCGCCCAATCAACTAGGTAAGTCTTCAAGGTAGACTTCCAAACCTTCACAGACTTCGTTCACCGGCGGTCCACATTGACTCTTGGACGCTCAGAACACGACGCCTAACCGGCTGGAGGATTCACAGTCCTCAAGTCTAACAAGTCTTCAGGTCACATAGACAGGAAGACTTCAGTGATGCCTAACACTCTTTGGCTTTGGGTGTTTAGGGTTTTTCCCTCACAAGGATTTCTCTCTCAAAGGCTTCGGAGGTGGGTTGCTCTCAAACGACAAAAGCCATGCACTAACTCTGAGAAGCCACCAATTTATGGTGTAGGGGGTGGGATATTTATAGCCACTAGGCAACCCGACCTGATTTGTCCGAAATGACCCTGGGTCACTAAGGAACTGACACGTGTTCCAAAGGTTAGATTTTGAACACATGTGGCAACTTTACTTGGTCTACAAGTAAAGCTGACTCATCCAGGTCTAGATAAGATTTGCTCTCATTGTCTTCGCTCGAAGAAATAGGATTTTGGTTAAGCATCACTTCAGTCACTCTGACTTTGTTAACTGGGACCCCACTTAACAGCAAGGTGGTTCCTATGACTCAACAAAGAAGAAAAGGAAACAATGAAACAACTAAGTCTTCGCGCTCCATAGTCTTCATGCGATGTCTTCTCATGTCATAGTCTTCAATTTTAATATCTTCACATACCACCTTTGTCTTCAATGTCTTCATACATTTTTAGGGGTCATCTCCGGTAGGTAAACCGAATTAATGAGGGACTACTACATGTGTTATCATGCAATTCTCACAAACACATTAGTCCCTCAACTAGGTTTGTCGTCAATACTCCAGAACCAACTAGGGGTGGCACTAGATGCACTTACAGAAGGTATTTCTTTAGATCTTGCAATCGAATCTTTTTGTTTCTTGTTTTAGCACTAGTTTAGTTTATAAAAGAAAACTACAAAAATGGAATTGAGTTTGCCTCATACGCTTCATCTTTTTAATATCTTTCGTGAGAATGATGGAAAGGAAAATTGTGCTCAAATGCTATAAGAAGAAGTCTATAAAATGTTTGGCACTAAATCTATGAATGATGAGCATGATTGCAATGTTGTTAGTATGAACTCCTTGAATATCCATAGTACTAATGATGATTGCACTAGTCATGATGAAAATGTCTCTTATAAGCATGTCAACTTTTGTGCAGTGCATAGAGCTTGCAAGTACACACTAATTAGGGAAAATAGATTTTGCAAGAGGCATAAGTATTTGGAAACTAAGTGGTCGCAAGAGAGGCTAGATGTTTGTGCTGAAAATTTAAAATTTCTTCACCATACTTGTGAACTTTGCAATGAACATGGTCATTTAAATCTCAAATGCAAATTGTTTCATGATCGTATCATGTCCAAAAATTGTGATGATTTCATTTCCCTTGCTCATCATAATGAACTTAGTTTGCTTTTGGGTTATGAAGAAATGAAACGTATAACTAAGCATATTCCAGAATATAACCTTGAGAAATTCCTCGATATTGATCTAGAAGAAATTTTTATGTATTATGCGGTGAATTGCATTGAAAATCCTTATATTGCCAATTACATAAAGAAAATAAAACAAATAGAGGATGAAGAGAATACTAATGAAAGGGAAGAGGCTTCCCAATATACTCCTATTATTTCTTATGATGAGTCAGGTAACGAAGAGGAGCCTTCTATTCAACCAAACTCATTAATAAGGAGCTCCGAAAAGAGGATTAAACCCACACATGGTGTGAAGACGAAAAAGAAAAGACGAAGAAGCAAAGGTAAAAATGTATCCCTCCCAAATGATGTTGCTCCTATTACTCATTGTGATGATGATAATTATTATACTATTGGTGCTATCCATACTATTAATGATGAGAGTGATTATGCTTATGATATGAAAAGGCCCAAGCTTGGGGATGCTATGTTTGATGAGAATGACAAGTTTGAAAATATATTTGCTGCAATTAATGTTTGTCCCAATCTTGGGGATGCTATGTTTAATGAATATGATATTTGTAGTCTCTCAAGTTTTGATATGCAAACTTATTACGATGATAGCATGCCCCCTACTTATGATGACTATATTGATGAAAGTGGGTTTGGAAGAGTGTCAACTTAAGGAAGTAATGATCCCACTATTTTGGAGGGTGTTGAATCTTATTGTGATAATTATGAAAGTGGATTTGGAGAGCTCATGACTTTACTTAGTAATGATTCCACTATCTTGGGAGAGGTTTCAATTGATTATGATGAGAACAAAGTTGCTACTTATGATGATTATTGTGATGACACTTATGCTATAAAAAGTAGTGATGATTATATTTATAAAACGAAGAGATTTATTGTATGGTACGAAACCACCTCAAAGTTATTCTTTTTGATCGATCTATTGGGCTATCCCTATAAGTGTCACAAACAACCCTAGAGTTCATACTAAAATAACACCTTAAGACACACATAAACCAAAACCATAATGTCACCTAGATACTCCAATATCACCACAAGTATCCGCGGGTTTGATTATACGGTATGCATCACACAATCTCAGATTCATCTATTCAAACCAACCCAAAGAACTTCAAAGATTTCCCCAAAGTTTCTACCGGAGAGTCAAGACGAAAACATGTGCCAACCCCTATGCATAAGTTCACAAGGTCACATAACCCACAAGTTGATCACCAACATACATCAAGTAGATCACGTGAATATCCCATTGTCACCACAGAGAAGCACATGCAAGACATACATCAAGTGTTCTCAAATCCTTAAAGACTCAATCCGATAAGATAACTTCAAAGGGAAAACTCAATCCATTAAAAGAAGGCAGAGGGGGAGAAACATCATAAGATCCAACTATAATAGCAAAGCTTGCGGTACATCAAGATCATGCCAAATCAAAAACACGAGAGAGAGAGAGAGAGAGAGAGAGATCAAACACATAGCTACTGGTACATACCCTCAGCCCCAAGCGTGAATGCTACCTCTTGAGCTTGCGTTGGTTTTTCCCTTGAAGAGGAAAGGGTGATGCAACAAAGTAGAGTAAGTATTTCCCTCAGTTTTTGAGAACCAAGGTATCAATCCAGTAGGAGATAATGCGCAAGCCACCGAATACCTACACAAACAAACACCAACCTTGAACCCAACGTGATAAAGGGGTTGTCAATCCCTTGACGGTTATTTGCAACGTGAGATCTGATAGAGATGGATAAACGGTAAAGTAATATTTTTGATATTTTTTGGTTTATAGATCGAAAAGTAAAAGATTGCAAAGAAAGTAAATTGGAAACTTAAAATTATAGATCAGAAACTTATATGATGGAAAATAGACCCGGGGGCCATAGATTTCACTGGAGGCTTCTCTCAAGATAGAAATTATTACGGTGGGTGAACAAATTACTGTCGAGCAATTGATAGAAAAGCGCAAAGTTATGACGATATCTAAGGCAATGATCATGAATATAGACATCACATCCGTATCAAGTAGACCGAAACGATTCTGCATCTACTACTATTACTCCACACATCGACCGCTATCTAGCATGCATCTAGAGTATTAAGTTCATAAGAACAGAGTAACGCCTTAAGCAAGATGACATGATGTAGAGGATTTAACTCAAAAAATATGATGAAAACCCCATCTTTTTATCCTTGATGGCAACAATACAATACGTGCCTTGCTGCCCCTACTGTCACTGGGAAAGGACACCACAAGATTGAACCCAAAGCTAAGAACTTCTCCCATTGCAAGAAAAACCAATCTAGTTGGACAAACCAAATTGATAGTTTGAAGAGACTTGCAAAGATATAAAATCATGCATATAAGAATTCAGAGGAGATTAAAATAATATTCATAGATAAGCTGATCATAAATCCAGAATTCATCGGATCTCGGCAAACACACAGCAAAAGAGTATTACATCGAATAGATCTCTAAGAACATCGAGGAGAACTTTGTATTGAGAATCAAAGAGAGAGAAGAAGCCATCTAGATACTAGCTATGGACATGTAGGTCTGTGGTAAACTACTCACGCTTCATCGGAGACACTACACAAAAAAGACACATCCGTGACATTTTGGGCCGAACAAATTTTTTTTCTATCATACTTATGACACTTCTATGACAATAATTGTGACAAAACCTGGTATCACCATATATGTGGTGGGGTCCTACTTCTATGACAAAAACCATGACAGAAAATGGGCTTTTCGTCCTGGGCGGACTAGAGAGGCAGTTGCATGACATTCTTTGGGCCGTCCATGATGGAAAAAACCATGGTAGAAGTGAGGGCGAGGAAAATATCGAGGGAGTTCCCGGTTATGATGGGTGGTCGGGGGCCGGGCGGTGCGCGTTTCTCTCGTACATACGTGTGTGTGTGCGAGGCATTGCGCTCTAACTGAATCCGAGAGATGCGTTGGGCTCTAACTGAACCCGAGCAATTGCACTGCAGGCTACGCGTTACTGAACCCGAGCGATCGATCGATGGCTGTTAACTGAACCCGATCGAGCAATTCCTTCGCTACTACTGCTAACTGAAGCCGATCGATGCTGCCTCTCGATGAACAGTGAAGTTGTTGGGGGGTTTGGATGAACAGTTCCCGGTGGGGGTTGGATGAACAGGAACCCGTGGTAGTAGAGGCCGTTGCCGCTAGATGAACAGTACCCCGATCGATCGAGCCGGTGGATGAACAGGACCCCATGGAGGGCTGGATGAACAGGACCCCGTGGAGGGCTGGTTGAACAGTAGCCAGTGGAGGGCTGGTTGAACAGTAGCCGATGGAGGGCTGGATGAATAGTAGCCCGTGGAGGGGTGGTTGAACAGGACCCCGTGGAGAGGGATGGTTGAATAGTAGCCGGTGGAGGCTAGATGAACAGGAGCCCGTGGATGAACAGTCGCAGGTGGAGGCTGGAGGAGGTCGACAGTGGATGAACAGTAGCCCCTGGAGGCTGGAGGAGGTCGGCGATGGAGATGAACAGTATCCCGTGGAGTCCCGTTTTGCGGTACGCCACACCCCTCCCGATGAACAGGACCCCCATTTTGACCGTAGCGCTCCAACACAAGTCTGTTTCCTTTATTTTGCGGTATGCCACACCCCTCCCGATCAACATGACCCCATTTCCACCATAGGAGGTCCGCTTCCTCCATTTTGCGGTACGCCAGACCCCTCCCGATGAACAGGATCCCATTTCCACCGTGGCCGGTCGAACACAAGGTCGTTTGCTCCGTTCTGCGGTACGCCAGGCCTCGTTTCCATCGGCTTTTCTGTCCAAGCCGGTTGGCTCCCGATGAACATGACACATTCCGTTGCCTCCCCATGAACACGACGATTACACAGTTTCTCCGTTCCGACCCAGCCACAGCCATGTACACGAGCCCTGGTCGTATGTATACGCGAGTAGGCGTTCGAGACCCTGCCCGTTGAGGGAGTCCTAGAGTAAGGTGTCCTCGGGCGTCTGGCCTGTTATCTATTGGGCCGGACTGATGGGTTGTGAAGACATGAAGGCCGAAGACTGTACCTGTGTCCGGATTGGACTCTCCTTGGCGTGGAAGGCAAGCTTGGCGACCGACTATGAAGATTCCTTATTATGTAACCGACTCTATGTAAACCCTAGATCCCCTCGGTGTCTATATAGACCGGAGGGGTTAGTCCAGAAAGGATATATTCATTACCCTAGTCATATAGGCTAGGCTCCTAGGGTTTAGCCATTACGATCTCGTGGTAGATCAACTCTTGTAACACCCATATTCATCAATATCACTCAACCAGGATATAGGGTATTACCTCCCTAGAGAGGGCCCAAACCTGGGTAAACATTGTGTCCCCGGTCTCCTGTTACCATCGATCCTAGACGCATAGTTCGGGACCCCCTATCCGAGATCCGCCGATTTTGACACTGACATTGGCGCTTTCATCGAGAGTTCCACTATGCCATCGACGAAAGGCTCAATGGCCCCTTCAATTGTCTATAGTGACGCTGTACAAGGAGAAACTTTCCTCCTCGGACATATTTTTGTGTTCGGCAGCTTCGTACCGTGGGCCAACTCGCTTGGCCATCTGGAGCAGATTGATAGCTATGCCCCTGGCCACCAGGTCAGATTTGGAAGCTTGAACTACGTCATGAATATCCATGGAGACTTGATCTTCAATGGATTTGAGACCGCAACGATTGCCCCCCCCCCCTCGCCCCAATGGACATGACTTAAATCTGTCATCAGATCACATCCAGGAGATGGTCCCTGCTACTGCAATGACCTTCGAGCTGGAGCAGATTGTGCCATCTGAGGCCACAGAGTTCGCGATGTTGGAGCCGCACACGGACTCGTCACCCCGCAATATTTGTGTCAACAGAACTCCGGACTTGTCTCTGGCTATGAGTTCCGGACCGGGCATGCCTGTGGACACCGAGTTGGATCGGTTATCGATTTTCGAATTTAGCGCCGCAGACATCTTCCAGCACTCACCATTGGGTGATGTGCTAAACTCTTTAAAGAACTTTTCCTTGGAGAAAGACTCACCGCCGAACTATGTTCGGTTCGAGCCAGAGGCTGATGATGGGAAATTTTGCTTCCCACCCGCCACCCACTTCATAGCCATTGTCGATGACTTAACTGACGTGCTTGATTACGGCTCTGAAGACATCGACGGGATGGACGACGATGCCGACTTGGAGCAAGACCAAGACCCGTCGTTCACTGGACGTTGGACGGCCACCTCTTCGTACGATGTGTACATGGTCAGACACACCTAAAAAAGCTAGCGACGATGACAAAGGAGATCCAGTCGCGAATAAACCTTCTGAGACACAGTCCAAACACTGGCGCCCTAAACGCCTCTCTAAACCTTGTCGCTCAAATGATGGTAACACTGGCACCAGAGAAAATAGTACTCCAGGCGACGTAGAAAATAATGAAGACCCTGTTGGGGCTGCATTCGAATAGGAGGAACAAGACAACGGGCAAGATGACCCTGATAAACAGGCCATGCCCAATGACCCGGATGATAATAGTTATCGTCCAGTCTCCAAAGATGAGGAGAGCCTCCGCGGCGAGGATTTCATCGTGCCTGAGGCACCCCTACAGCAGGAACACTTCAAGCGCCAACTAATAGCCACTGCCAGAAGCCTAAAGAAGAAGCAGTAGCAGCTCTAGGCTGATCAAGACCTGCTCATTGACAAGTGGACTGATGTCCTGGCAGCCGAAGAATACGGCCTCGAGCGCCCAACCAAGAGTTACCCAAAACGCAGACTGCTACCTCAGTTCGATGAGGAGGCACCAGATCCCATACGTCCCTCGCGCAATGCGAACCGCCCACCACATGTTCGGGATAGTGCGGCGGACCGACCACCCCGCGGTCGGGATAAAACGACAACTCAGGCCAAACAGCAGCCCGCCCCACCACCTTGCAAAAATAGGGATTGGACAACTCGGGACCATATATACGACCCTCGGCAGGAGCTTGAAAATAGAGCAGGACACACCAGATCAATCTACGGATCGCGTGGACGCTCCACGACTTGGGATGACGACTAGCTATTCGGACGTCACAAACCTAGTCACACCCGGGCCGATAACCGCAGACGGACTTCATCGGAGGTGCGCCGTGACGCGGCCCGATATAGAGGCAGCACAAACCCTCTCTGCTTCACAGGTGAGGTGCTGGATCACGAATTCCCCGAGGGGTTCAAGCCCGTCAACATTGAATCATACGACGGAACAACCAACCCCGCTGTATGGATTGAGGACTTTATTCTCCACATCCACATGGCCCATGGAGACGACCTCCATGCCATCAAATACCTCCCACTAAAACTTAAAGGGACAACTCGACACTGGCTAAATAGCCTGCCCAAGAATTCCATCGGCAGCTGGGAGGACTTGGAAGAAGCCTTCCTTGACAACTTCCAAGGTACATATGTCCGACCACCCGATGCCGATGACTTAAGCCACATAGTTCAGCAACCTAGAGAATCAGCCAGAAAATTCTGGACTAGGTTCCTAACCAAAAAGAACCAGATCGTTGACTTTCCGGATGCCAAAGCCCTAGCGGCCTTTAAGCATAGAATCCGTGACGAATGGCTCGCCCGCCACCTCGGCCAAGAAAAGCCGAGGTCCATGGCCGCCCTCACGACAGTTATGACTCGCTTTTGCGCGGGAGAAGATAGTTGGCTGGCTCGCAGTACAATCACAACCAATGAAGCTGGCCCCTCTGAGGCCAAAAACAGCACTAGCAAGCTTCGGCGCAACAGACACAAACGCCGAAGCAATGGCGATAACAATGATGACACTACAGTTCACGCCGGATTCAGTGGCTCCAACTCTGGCCACCGAAAGAAACCCTATAAAAGGAACGGCGGAGGACCATCCAGCTTGGACTGCATACTCGATCGCCCGTGCCAGATACATGGCATCCCAGACAAACTGGCCAACCATACTAACAGAGATTGCCGGGTCTTTAAGCAAGCCAGCAAGGTAAATAGTGGAAATAAGGAAGGGGAATCGTAGAGCGAGGACGAAGACGAGGAGCCTCGGTAGCCGAACTCTAGGGGTCAGAAGAAATTCCCGCCTCAAGTCAAAATGGTGAACATGATATATGCTACACACATCCCCAAAAGGGAGCATAAGCGGGCACTTAGGGACGTCTACACGGTAGAGCCAGTCGCCCCAAAATTCAATCGGTGGTCGTCATTCCCGATCACCTTCGATCATCGAGATCACCCAACTAGTATCCGCCATGGCGGTTCAGCCGCACTGGTCCTCGACGCAATCATCGACGGATTTCACATGACACGAGTCCTAATGGGCGGTGGTAGCAGCCTCAACCTGCTCTATCAGGATACAGTATGAAAAATGGGCATTAATCCCTCGCGAATCAAGCCCACAATAACTACCTTTAAAGGAGTCATACCAGGCATAGAGGCCCGTTGTACAGGCTCAATCACGCTGGAGGTGGTCTTCGGTTCCCCGGATAACTACCGAAGCGAAGAGCTAATCTTCGATATCGTCCCCTTACGCAGCGGCTACCATGCACCGCTCGGACGAACCGTGTTAGCTAGATTCAATGAGGTGCCACATTACGCTTATCTCAATCTCAAGATGCCCGGTCCACGCGGCGTCATTACAGTAAATGGAAACACGGAACGTTCCCTCCGTACAGAGGAGCATACCGCAGCCCTAGCGGTAGAAGTGCAGAGCGTCCTTCTCAAGCGGCACCATAATCCGGCCGCCGAGCCCCTGTACATCGTGAAGAAGGTCCGGACTACACTTCAACAGGGCAGCTCGGTACGTCAAGAGCTGAATTAGTAAATTCGGCCTCCGACCCAACCCCCGATGAGGAAACGGCATCCGTACCGCGCGTACATAACTACGCACTCAAAACCCCATGGGTACGGATGGAGGCATAACTCGCTCGCGATTCACAGTGCGGCTTGATCGACCCTAGGATTTGCACGCCTTTATTTTTTCTTTTTATGATTTTTTTCTCTTTTCGAGGTCTATGCGGACGACCCGTTTGCAGAACACACCAAGGAGGCAAGGAGCTCTGGCATACAAGGGAATCCCCAGGTGGTCTCTACTGAACGATTGCCATACCTTTTTTACATACCCACACGTAGCTCGCCCTTGGTTGCGCTATGTTAAATAGCTTTACTTGCTTATCGCATTACTTGCACAAAGTACGCCTCGAAGTACTAATTACATCACAATGGTGAATAAATGGTGGCGTCAGCTTATTATTTAATTTTCCTGTTTCCTCACCTCTGTATATATTACTTATTGCACACATACACCACGGTACATATTACTACGCCAGGGGCTTCTTTACACCCTGCATTACGACAATTAAAGTCCAAACACTTTTTCAGTATAGTTCGGCACCCCGAACTTATAGCATTATATGCATCGGCTCCGAATCATGTCTTTCATCAATAGTTGGGTTGCCCGGCTCCTGTGCTTACTACCTGTAAGTGAATCTAGTGCCACCCCTAGTTGGTTTTGGAGTATTGACGACAAACCTAGTTGAGGGACTAATGTGTTTGTGAGAATTGCAGGATAACACAGGTAGAAGTCCCTCATTGATTCGGTTTTCCTACCAGAGATGACCCCTAAAAATGTATGAAGACATTGATGTCAAAGGTGGTATATGAAGATATTCACATTGAAGACTATGACAAGAGAAGACATCGCATGAAGCCTATGGAGCTCGAAGACTTAGATCTTTCGTAGTTCTTTTTCTTCTTTGTTGAGTCATAGGAACCACCGTACTGTTAAGTGGGGTCCAAGAGAACCAGTCAGAATGACTGAAGTGATGCTTAACCAAAACCTATGTCTTTGAGTGAAGACTATGAGAGCGAATCTTGTCCAGAGTCGGACAAGTCAGCTTTGCTTGTAGCCCAAGTAAAGTTGCCGTGTGAGTTTGAAATCTGACCATTGGAACACGTGTCAGTTCCTTAGTGACCCAGGGTCATTTCGGACAAATCAGGTCGGGTTGCCTAGTGGCTATAAATATCCCACCCCCTACAACCATAAACGGTTGGCTACTCAGAGTTAGAGTACGGCTTTTGTCGTTTGAGAGCAACCCACCTCGAAGCCTTTGAGAGATAATTCCTTGCGAGGATAAAGCCCTAACCACCCAGAGCCTAAGAGTGTTAGGCATCACTTAAGTCTTCTTGTCTGTGTGATCTGAAGACTTATTACACTTGAGGACTGTGTATCCTCCAGCCGGTTAGGCGTCGCGTTCTGAGCGTCCAAGAGACATTGTGGATCGCCGGTGAACAAAGTCTGTGAAGGTTTGGGAGTCTACCTTGAAGACTTACCAGAGTGATTGGGTGAGGTCTGTGTGACCTTAGCTCAAGGGGAATACGGTGAGGACTGGGTGTCCTGAGCTGCGTGTTCAGGACTGGGTGTCCGGGACTGTGTGTCCTCAGGTTTAAATACCTAGACGCCCTAACCAGACGTACAGTTGTCACAGCAACTGGAACTGGTCCAACAAATCATTGTCTTCAACGAGTCACTGGTTTCATCCTTCCCTTCCCTGTACTTACTGTTGGTCCTTGTGAAGTCATTGTATGATTGCACTATCTTTTTTCTTCACTGAGTGACTGCATGTTCTGTTTGGCTTCATAATATCTTCCTACCTGATCCTTACTACCTAGCTGCTATTAGTCATTGTGCTTTCACTTCATTGAATACTTGACTATGGTTTACCTAGTGTAGTCTACCTTCCGCTTCATGGTAATAGGTTTATTTCTATCGTTTGTCTTCGAAACTTCCACGTTTTGAAGACTTTCATAAAAATCGCCTATTCACCCCCCCTCTAGTCAATATAACGCACTTTCAATTGGTATCAGAGCAAGGTACTCCCTTGTTCTGTGTGATTCGGTTTAACCACCTGGAGTTTTAGCTATGTCGACTGCAGGGATAATTAAAGTCTCCGTTGTGTGCCCCGTCTTCGATGGAACTGAATATCTCTACTGGAAGAATAAGATGCGCATGCATCTTGAAGCCATTGACGTCGACCTATGGTATGTCGTCAAGACACTACTGAGATCACTTGACAGTTCGTTTGACACCCTAGCCCTGATGATTCAAGAACGTCCTGATTTCAAGACACTCGATCCGTCTGACATACTTGAGAGGCTCAACACACATGAGTTTCAGCTTTCTGAGAAAAGAGATATCTACGGTCCAAACTATGGGCGAACTCGTGCCTTGAAGGCAAAAGCTGTCTCCTCATCTAAAGAAGAATCTGACAGCAGTTCTAATGACCCTGAAGACATTGGAAAGGAACTTGCTATTCTTGTGAAGAAGTTCCAAAAATTCACCAAGAAGAAAGGCTTCAGGAAGTCTTCATGATCAAGCTCAAGGAATGATGAAGCTTCTGCTCATGACTACAAGAAGAAAACATGCCACAAGTGCAAGAAAACTAGCCACTTCATCTCTGAGTGTCCGTAGTGGGACAATGAGAACAAAAAGAAGAAGAAGAGCAAGGAATATGACTCTGACGACAAGAAGAAGAAGAAATACTCAAAGTCTTCTTCCAAGTCTTCCTCAAAGTCTTCATCACACAAGAAGAGCTCATCTGGCAAGGCACGTGCATTTGTTGGCAAGGAAATGGATTCAGAGGAGGAGTCCGCTTCTGAGGAGGCGGAGGTGGAGTCTGAGGAGGAGTCCGATTCTGGCGTTGCAAGTCTGGCTACAGCATACGTTGCAAGTCTGGCTACAACATACATTGCCAAGTCCATCTTCAAGACTGAAGACAATGACTTCATCACCGACACCGATGCAAATGACAAGGACTACTCCGCTCCTACCTACTGCTTCATGGCACGCGGTGCCAAGGTAAACACACGCACTACTCACTATCAAACATCTAGTGAAGATGACTCTGATTGTGGTTCAAGACCCAGCTACAAAACACTTGCTAAAATTGCAACTGAACAACAAAAAGCTATGGAACATATTCAAAAACTGTTAGACAAAAGCGATGATCTGTTAGGCGCTGAAATGACTCGATCTGAGTCCTTAATTGAAGACATAAAAAATCTTCACGTTAAGTATGAGGAACTTGAAAGTCGTCATGAAACGCTCTCAACAACTCATGAAAAGCTTTCCTATGATTATCTTCAAAGGAAGCAAGATCTTGAGAAATTGAGAGCGGCTCATGAAGATCTTCAAAAGGAAAACGAGTCACTTGGCGCCCAACAGATCAGTTCCGCTCAGGAAGGATTTGAACCACCATGTCTTAAATGCATTGAGCGTGATAATGCTACTTCTGTTGCTGAATGTTCTACTGCTGCTACTGTTGCAATATCTTCAACTGTTGATGTGGTAACTAACCCCTCTGCTGTGGATACCACTGCTATTGCTGATGAGAATGCTAGCTTAAAGACATTGCTTGAAACAGGGATGTACAAAAGTCTTAAAGGGCATCAAACACTATGTGATGTCCTCAAAAGGCAGATTCTGAACCGAAACCCGAGGAAAGAGGGTGTTGGGTTCGTAAGGAAAATGAATGCTGATGGCTCCTACTGGAAACCTGAGCAGTACCCCAAAACCACATGGGTTGCTGCAAAGGAACCTTCAACAGATCCATCCAATCTATCTGGCTTCACTTGTGCTAACCCCATTATCATTGATGAATCCTTTGATGCAAACTATAAACTGTTTAAGAATCAGAATGGTGAAGTGTTTGCCATGTATATTGGTACTAACTGCAGGAATGGGCCGCCTATGAAGAAGATCTGGGTGCCAAAAAAGTGTTTGGAAAATCTTCTTGTGAATGTCATCATGACACCACAGGTGAAGAAGACAAACCCCAGACCACAGGCTTCATACGGTCCAAAGGCTTCATACAGACAGAGGACTCACCTGAGTCGCACTAATGTAAATGTTTTGCAGGGAAACCATACTCAGGCCTATGAATATGAGCGTGGTTCATCAAACCGCCATGTTCATAAGACCCAGAACTATTCTGCTTATTCTTATGAGTACTATTGTCCGCCTGCAAGACTTTTTGCTAGGCTTCGAAAGCCAAAGTTCTCAGACGCTGCACTTAGACTTATTGCTTCTAAGCCACCCTTGAAGATGTGGGTGGCTAAGAAAGCTTAACTCTCTTTTGCAGGGAAAGGTCTCCAGCAGAAAACCAAAATCGTCTGACGCTATTGCCGGGGACCTTAAACATCTTGTAGGGCGCAAGATCAAATGCCCGAATGGTCTTACTATGTACTTCGTTCCTGAATCGCTTGCTACTCTCCCTATCAGTCCTAATCTGGATCTAAGCTTTCATATCCCACTGGTTCGTCAAATGTTTTTGCTTCACAATTCTCTTCGTGAAGCCTATCCCCCTAACTGCACTGTAGGGTACGACACCAGCGTCTTCAGAATGGATTATTGATAGTGGGTGTACCAATCACATGACTGGCAAAAGAAGCCTTCTTATGGACTCAACCTTACGTCCATCCGACAAGAGTCACATCACATTTGCTGACACTGGTAAAAGTAAGGTATTGGGTCTAGGTAGAGTTGCAATCTCAAAGGATTAACACATGGATAAAGTAATGCTTGTTGAATCCCTTGGCTTCAACTTAATGTCTGTCTCAATGCTTTGCGATTTGAACATGATCATAATATTTGGAAAATATTGTTGCCTTGTTATAATGGAATTTGACAAGTCTCTAGTGTTTGAAGGGTATCGGAAAGATGATTTGTACGTGGTAGATTTCTCAGCAGGACCACAGCTTGCCGTATGTCTTCTAGCAAAAGCTTCAGAATGTTGGCTCTGGCATCGGAGGCTAGGGCATGCTGGCATGAGGAACCTCCACACCCTTGCAAAGAAGAAGCATGTCATAGGCATCGAGGGCGTCAAGTTCAAGAAAGATCACTTATGCGGTGCCTGTGAAGAAGGAAAGATGACGAGGGCCAAACATCCCTCGAAGACAATCATGACTACTACTCGACCCTTCGAACTGCTCCACATGGATCTTTTCGGTCCCAGTCATTACTCAACTCTTACTACTACTGCTTGTCTCTATGGCTTTGTCATTGTTGATGATTATTCTAGATATACTTGGGTGCACATAATCCTCTACAAGACTGAAGTGCAGGATGTCTTCAGACGCTTCGCCAATCGAGCAATGAACAACTATGGCACAAAGATAAAGCACATCAGAAGTGACAATGGCACTGAATTCAAGAACACTGGCCTTGATACATATCTTGGTACCTTGGGCATCACACATGAATTCTCAGCCCCGTACACGCCACAGCAGAATGGCGTCGTCGAACGCAAGAACAGAACACTCATTGAGATGGCCCGAATGATGCTTGATGAATACAAGACTCCAATCAATCGTGTTTATCTTCATAAGCTTCCGAACAAGACATCTTATGAGCTCCTTACTGGCAAGATGCCAAATGTCAGTTACTTCAGAGTATTGGGCGCCAGGTGCTGGATCAAGGATCCACATCACACTTCAAAATTTGCACCAAAAGCACATGAGGTTTTATGCTTGGATATGGATAGGATTCGCACTCCTATAGAGTCTTCAATCTCTTTCATTATAAAGTGGTTGAAACAGTGGATGTGTAGTTCGATGAGACTAACGGTTCACAAAGAGAGCACCTGCCAAATGTGCTAGATGAAGTTCCATCCAGTGAATCAATCAAACTAATGGGAACTGGAGAAATCATACCCTCTGAAGCTCAACCTGAAGAGGAACTTATCATATCCGCACCTGATCAACCTGAAGACAACACTCAGCCTGAAGACAATCCCTCTAACAATGACAATGATCAGCAAGAGCAAAATCTTCGCCCTGTACATCCTCGTGTTGCCAATGAAGTGCAGATTGAGAGAATAATTGATAGCATCAATGCACCCGGTCCGCTCACTCGTTCAAGGGCAACTCAGCTAGCAAATTTCTGTGGGCACTTCGCATTCATCTCAATAACCGAACCCAAGAAAGTTGAAGAAGCCTTCATGGAACCTGAATGGATTCAACCTATGCAAGAAGAGCTTCAATAGTTTGAGCTGAATAATGTATGGGAACTGGTTAAGCGTCCTGACCCTCGGAACCACAATATAATAGGCACCAAATGGATATACCACAACAAGAAAGATGAGCATGGTCAAGTTGTCAGAAACAAAGCTCGTCTCGTTGCTCAAGGGTATACTCAAGTGGAAGGGATTGACTTTGATGAAACATTTGCTCCTGTGGCTCGACTTGAAGCCATACGCATACTGCTGGCCTATGCAAATCATCATAACATACTTCTATATCAAATGGATGTGAAGAGCGCTTTTCTCAATGGCAAGATTGAAGAAGAAGTGTATGTTGCACAACCGCCTGGCTTTGAAGATCCAAAACATCCTGACATGGTATACAAGCTCAACAAGGCACTGTATGGCCTCAAACAAGCCCCTCGGGCTTGGTATGACACACTCAAATACTTCCTGAAGAGCAAAGGCTCCATACCTGGTTCCCTCGACCCCACTCTCTTCACGAAGACATATGATGGTGAACTGTTTGTGTGCCAAATATATGTGGATGACATTATCTTCGGCTGCACCAATCAAAAGTACAGTGAAGAGTTTGGATATATGATGCAAGAGCAATATCAGATGTCCATGATGGGTGAGCTGAAGTTCTTCCTCGGTCTTCAAATACGACAGCAATGCAACGGCATCTTCATATCTCAAGAGAAGTATCTCAAAGATTGCCTGAAGAAGTTCGGTATGCAAGACTGCAAAGGCTTCACGACGCCAATGCCAGCCAAACATCATCTGGGTCCCAACGACAATTGTAAAGAGTTCGATCAAAAGGTATACCGCTCCATGATTGGTTCTTTACTTTATCTATGTGCATCTAGGCCAGATATTATGCTTAGTCTTTGCATGTGTGCTCGATTCCAAGCGGCACCAAAGGAGTCGCATCACTTAGCCGTGAAGCGAATTCTTCGATATTTGGCTCACACCCCAACTCTAGGATTATGGTATCCAAAGGGCTCAGAGTTTGATCTGGTTGGATTCTCGGATGCTGATTATGCTGGTGACAAGGTGGATCGCAAGTCTACATCAGGCACATGTCATTTTCTGGGACGATCACTTGTATGTTGGTCTTCAAAGAAGCAGAACTGTGTATCTCTCTCCACTGCTGAATCTGAATACATTACTGCTGGATCTTGCTGCGCTCAGCTTCTGTGGATGAAGCAAACACTCAAGGACTATGGCATTCATCTGAAGCAAGTGCCACTCTACTGCGACAACGAAAGCGCCATCAAGATTGCCAACAACCCAGTTCAGCACTCGAAGACAAAGCACATTGAAATTCGTCATCACTTTCTCAGAGATCATGTTGTGAAGGAAGATATTGATATCATACACGTCAACACTGAAGAGCAATTGGCAAATATCTTCACCAAGCCCTTGGATGAGAAGAGATTTTTCAAGTTACGGTGTGAGCTAAATATCTTGGAATCCTCAAATGTCCTGTGATCAGAAACACATCCTAACACTTATGCATATTGATGACTTAGATGTGCAACACACGGAGTAAAGTATATCTTCAATCAATGAAGACATACATTCTAAGTGTGAATACATTAATGTGGAATTTGACTTCGGAGCGCCACGATAATTGTGGGTTGTGTCTGGGTCTAATACTTCCTGTACGGTGGGTAACGCCACCACCAAATGTTCTGTTTGAAGTGCTTCACTCATGGCGTTACATTTGCTATGTCTTCACATTTGGTTTGGCTTCAATCTCAACATGTCTTCATAATTAACTTCACTATGTTGAATATATATATATATATATATATACTAGTGTTCTATCCTCTACAGCATTCACTTATAGCTATGTCTTCTTGTTGAATCTTTTGAACTAACTGAATGTGATCGGACCCTAACCTTTCTATGCTTTCTATCTCAAACTCTATCTCTCCAAATCATATGCATTCTATTGAAACTGTCGAATGTCTTCTCTGCGTCCTTGTCAGCAGAAGATACAGAGACAAACTTTAAGTCCATTTTCAATGCTCATTCCTTCACCTGAAACCCGGAGAAGTGGGAACGACCACCCGACAATCCAGGCGTGCGTGGGACGTGGAACAACCCCCGATATGCTGCATGATGGCCATGTGTTCCTCAGATGTGAATCGCCAGGGGCACCTGTGTAATAACACTGAGCCGCCCCTGTCCCTATAAATACACGCCTCACCATAGTCATTATCTCTTCTTCCACTCTCGCACGAACCCTAGCGCCACCGCTAGCCCTCGACGACGCCGGCGACGAAGCGCTTCGCTGCCGCAACCTCTCCGACGCCGTCTTCACGCCGACCGCGGACATCGTCCTCTCCGCCGTCGCCGTAGGTGTCCTCCGTCGCCAAGTTAGGGCACGGACGATTGAACTGCTCGGCCTCCTCTTCCACTCCGTCTAGCAGTTCTACGTGTGGTAAATAAAACTTCCTTTTTACGGCCCCTTTGATCCTATAGATTCGTCACTTTCTACCACAAGTGGTTTTTGTTCACACATGCTGGATCCACTTCAAACTGCATCTCATAATATGCCTACTATATTCACTTATGCTTCACAAAGTAGTTAGATTCCTCACTTGTACTGATCCGTGGATTCGTACAAATCTGGAACCAACTCCTTATCTATGAGTGAATGTCTTCGCACGATGAGGTTAATGCCTTCTAAACTGATTTATCCTCAAAATCATCTGAGAATGCATATGACCTCTTCCCCTTCCCTCGCACCTTAATGCTATCACAGGTACATGTCCGTGGGAGAATCCCTTGGTTCTCATAGTCTGCATTCATTTGTAGAATTCTTACAGTATCACATAAATTCTCCCAAAGCCAGTTCCTGTTTGTCCAGCAAGCGAAAGCCTTTGAAGCCTTTGAACGTATTGAAGCCATTCAGTTTAAAGTTCATGGCTTCAGATAAATCAGCAAGGAAGGGTGGCAGACAGCATCGAGGAGAAACATCAAGAGATCTGCCCGATGACCTCTCAGAGCTGTACAAGACAGATCTTGAAGAGGATTAGAATCAGCGCAAGACATGAATCCAATGGATTCGACGCTATTGAGCAGAACGGTGGTTCAAATACAGATTTTTGACAAAGGAATATGCTGAAAAGAATGCCATCAAGCGACCATGGGGAGACATCCTCTACAAAAATCTTCAACCCAGGACCGGAGATGAAGCCATTGAACAAGGCTTCTATCCCTGCATGGTCCGTGGACCTTAGCCTGTGGATGCCGACCCATCATCACTGCTATGGTGTCGTAATGACAATCTGTTTAAGCGCAACTTCCAGTTTGCCCAGAACTCAGCGAAGCAGAACAAGAAGTCTTTGGGATTAGACTTCAACCCTGGTCCCTCTGCTCCCCGTGCCGATGGAACTCGTGAAGCTGAACCCAATCTTCTTGGGCTCTTCTACAACTTGGAAGGTCTCATCACTCATATCGTGGTTCAAGGGACAGCCGTGAATGAGCCTGCAGATGACGCTGAATCAGATGAAGCACCTGCAGCGCCGAAGCCAAAGAAGTTGAAGCAGCCTAAAGCTTCAAAGCCTGCCTCTGCGCCAAAAATCTCACGGGCGAAGCCACTGGCCACTGCACCTCCCGAAGATAGTGTGTAGTCTAAAGATTTGTCACGCATCTCCAAGCCCCAGAAGGTCAAGATGCCTCTGCCACACACCGGCCAAGAACTGACTACTGCTGCCATTCTGCGAAACAATGCCATTGATCTGTCCAGTGATGAAGATCTTGCAGATGGCGCTCTTGAGCAACTCATCAAGAGCAAAGAAGAAGCAGAATTCTTCAATGATCTGCCTCTCTTTGACGTGACAATCATACACAACTTCATTGATGAGTGGTTTGACACACCCAACATCAGCTTCGAAGATCTGCAACTACCCATTGGCCTCAATGTCGCCTTCCATGGCGCCATTGCTTCAAAATTAGCTATCGCCCAGCGCATTGTTGAACTGAAGCAAAAGATTGACTTTGAGAAAGCTCAGTTCAAGAAGCATATGGCCAAGCTCAGTGTGCAAGAGGTGAAAAACTTCAAGATTATGCTGCACGAGTTCAAAGAAGCCTTTCTCAAGAAACGTGCAGAAGCTCAGGGTTCTCGTGAACACATGAAGAGCCTGGCTGACAAGTGTGTGCAAGGCTACAACGAGGCTGAGAAGCGCAAGGCCCTTGGACGTCCGAGCATTGATCCCAGGATGGCTGCCAAGCAGAAGAAGAAGCCCACTGTGGCCGAACCCAACACACCAAGGCAGGAAGCAGATCCCATTGTCTTCCCAACTAGCATGACTGGCTCGAAGCCAAAGGCCCGATCAACCGCTTCAGAGCTGAAGAAGACGAGGACTGCTGAGGCTGAAGCAGGGAAGAGGAAACATCCTGAAGCCTCTGCTATTGCCCCCTCCAAGAAGAAGCGGAAGACCAAGAAGGAACGGGCTGCTCCCACAGAGCCCTTGATTGTTGAACCCATCTCCATGGTTCGCCCTGACGCTGAACCTCAAGAGCGCCAACTGACTGTTCATGAGCCTGCTTTCACAGGGGCTTATGAAGCTGAAGACTTTCCAGCAGCTGATCCCATCGCTGCTGAAGACATTGGTCACCATGACCATGTTGAAGATGATGCAGTTCTTCCTCAGCTCGAGCACCAACAGGTATCATCGCCTGTGCTCATGCACAGCGAGCTCATCAGCATTGGTCGTCCTCTGACGCCAATTGCTCAGGATGCATCATGGGCTGATCACCCACAAGCACAAGAAGAAGAAGACTTTGAGGCCCAGCCAACTCCAACTCCACAGGCATCGCCAGCGTTACGCAGGCTTCGCAAAGGACCAAGGCCTCCAGTCTCTGAGTCTGAAGCTAAAGCTGCTGAAGACATTCCAGCTGCATCAGCCGATGAAGAAGAAACCCCGAGTGCTGCTACACCCTCGTCTCACCAAGAAGCTGTTATCAAGGAGAACGTGACTGTGACCGACCCTCCAGCTCATCAAGTGGAGGTTGAGAATTTTGAGGCTGCCACCGATGCCACTGATGCTGTCATGGCTGAACCCAATGTGGAGCCTTCACCTACCCAAGCACCAGAAGTCAGTGAAGCCAATGATGCTACTGCTTCTGTTCCTGCGCCTGCTGCTGGTCCTCAGTTTGACTACCATGTTGAGCACAGGCCTCAGGTACAGAAGCCAATCCCCAGATTGCCCAGGTTTCCAGGTCCTGCATCAGCACCTGGATCCTTCAATGTCAATGGCTTCAAAGCAGACAACACCTTCTTCAATAGCTCTAGGAACCCCTACTCAAGGGAAAGGATATCATCTGATCGGTTCTGGAGCTATCCGCAGCGAAGCTATTACTCATGCATTCTATACAATCAAGGTCGCATCTTCCCACATAAGCGTCTTGACATCGAAGCAATAGCTGGTCTGCCCTATCTGGAAGAAGCTCTGGATTGCTTCAAAGAGGTTGGATTGCTGTCGTTTGTCACCGACTAAGAGCACTGGAATGAAGAGTTGCTGCTCCAATTCTATGCCACACTTCACATCCGTGGGTACAACAGAGATCCGAAGACTTGGGTCCTGGAGTGGATGACAGGAAATGTTCATCACGAAGCCAAAGCCTTTGATATCATTGAGCTCACTGGTCTGCCCACTCCTGGCGATCTCTACGAACATGGCTGTCAGCTTCACAGTGAAGTTGTGGAGAGCATCTTTCAGAAGCCTGAACCTAACATGAGTCAGATGCTCAGTATGATGAAGCCATTGCCCCAAGATGCTGCATATCCCAAGGAGTTCTTCGTTGAAGACCTTGAGTATCTGCCAAGGACTATTTATCACATCATAAGGCAAACTCTCTGGCCCATCAAAGGACATTCTCCACATGCCAAGCTGGAAGGTGCAATGAAGACTTTGTTCTTCTATATTCTTCATGGCAAATGCTTCAATGCATAGGACTTCTTCATCCGCCAACTTGCTGCATCAGGCTATGATATTTTTGGCTTGAAGTTCTACGCTCCATGGATAATGCGGCTGATTAAACTTCACTACGCTATCTCATATCAGCCATCTGCTCGCAATCATCGGATCTTTCTGCCTGATGTGGATATGTCTGTTGAAGCCATTTATCCTGAGCCTGCCAAGGAACCTCTAAGTCTTCAGAATGCGGAGCATCAAAGTTTTTCTCAAAACATTGAAGGAGTTCAAGCTGTCACTCGTGTGTATCCTTTGGCTGGAACTACACGTGCACCACATCCTGCCCTTACTGAAGCCACCGATAGCACAATTGCCCAACGACCTAAGAAGCGCACTCGTGTTCTCAATGACCGAGAGCTTCTAGTGGCTCTTCATCACAAACAAGATAGGCATCATGACTGGCTGAACCGCCAAATGCAAAGCCTCTTGGTGGATGTCAACCGTATTCGCAATCTTGCCACCAAGAATGCCTTTGTTGCACATGAAACCTCTCGACGCACATGGAAAGGGCTGATGCTTATGTGCTCTGAAGATGATCTTCAAGAGGATGGCTTCTCTGAATGCTTCAAGTTTGACTCCACACCTCCTTGAAGGGCAGTGCTGCGACGAACTCCATCTCTTGAAGACTCTGAGTTCTCTTCCTCTCCTGCAACTGTGAATGCCAGAGTGATCGAGGATGAAGACGATGCTACTTCACTGCCACCTCCTTCAGGACGCTTCGACACTGCTCCAAGTTCTTCTACACCACCGAACACCACCGAAGACCCTGCTGCTTCACCTACTCTTCATGGGAACGAGCAGATGCTCTATGTCTTCAAACCTTTTTGGTCCTTACTGACAAAAGGGGAAGAAGCATATGAGTTTGATAGTCTTCAAACGGGTCCATATGGGCGGTTGCTTTATATTTTGCTTCGTGTTTACAACTCTCATTTTGATACATTTGGTTCTTTGAGTTGTAACACTTAAACTCGATGGTCGTCTGCTACTTATTTGCTACTTTGTGATGCGATGATAAATTCCGCATGTGCGACGATAAATTCCGCACTTAGATCATTTTGCAGACGTCCATTTTCCATTGTGCATGTCATTATCTTCACATACCTTCTCATGCATAATGAATTGTCATCATAAGTTGAAGAGGATCTCCACGAGTACAACCTGCCATGTGCATTTGCATTCCAAAAGCAAATTACTTATATGCACATCTTCAGGGGGAGCCCTTGCAACTAATGAAGACAATTCCTCTACAATTTCACATATTATATTCCCCATTGAAAACTTCAACTAGTTTGTCATCAATCACCAAAAAGGGGGAGATTGTAAGTGCATCTAGTGCCACCCCTAGTTGGTTTTGGAGTATTGACGACAAACCTAGTTGAGGGACTAATGTGTTTGTGAGAATTGCAGGATAACACAAGTAGAAGTCCCTCAATGATTCGGTTTTCCTACCAGAGATGACCCCTAAAAATGTATGAAGGCATTGATGTCAAAGGTGGTATATGAAGATATTCACATTGAAGACTATGACAAGAGAAGACATCGCATGAAGCCTATGGAGCTCGAAGACTTAGATCTTTCGTAGTTCTTTTTCTTCTTTGTTGAGTCATAGGAACCACCGTACTGTTAAGTGGGGTCCAAGAGAACCAGTCAGAATGACTGAAGTGATGCTTAACCAAAACCTATGTCTTTGAGTGAAGACTATGAGAGCGAATCTTGTCCAGAGTCGGACAAGTCAGCTTTGCTTGTAGCCCAAGTAAAGTTGCCGTGTGAGTTTGAAATATGACCGTTGGAACACGTGTCAGTTCCTTAGTGACCTAGGGTCATTTCGGACAAATCAGGTCGGGTTTCCTAGTGGCTATAAATAGCCCACCCCCTACAACCATAAATGGTTGGCTGCTCAGAGTTAGAGTACGGCTTTTGTCGTTTGAGAGCAACCCACCTCGGAGCCTTTGAGAGAGAATTCCTTGTGAGGATAAAGCCCTAACCACCCAGAGCCTAAGAGTGTTAGGCATCACTTAAGTCTGCTTGTCTGTGTGATCTGAAGACTTATTACACTTGAGGACTATGAATCCTGCAGTCGGTTAGGCGTCGCATTCTGAGCGTCCAAGAGACATTGTGGATCACCGGTGAACAAAGTCTGTGAAGGTTTGGGAGTCTACCTTGAAGACTTACCAGAGTGATTGGGCAAGGTCTGTGTGACCTTAGCTCAAGGGGAATACGGTGAGGACTGGGTGTCCTGAGCTGCGTGTTCAGGACTGTGTGTCCGGGACTGTGTGTCCTCAGGTTTAAATACCTAGCCGCCCTAACCAGACATACAGTTGTCACAACAACTGGAACTGGTCCAACAAATCATTGTCTTCAATGAGTCACTGGTTTCATCCTTCCCTTCCCTTTACTTACTGTTGGTCCTTGTGAAGTCATTGTATGATTGCACTATCTTTTGTCTTCACTAAGTGACTGCGTGTTCTGTTTGGCTTCATAATATCTTCCTACCTGATCCTTACTACCTAGCTGCTATTAGTCATTGTGCTTTCACTTCATTAAATACTTGACTATGGTTTACCTAGTGTAGTCTACCTTCCACTGCATGGTAATAGGTTTATTTCTATCGTTTGTCTTCGAAACTTCCACATTTTGAAGACTTTCATAAAAATCGCCTATTCACCCCCCCTCTAGTCGATATAACGCACTTTCACTACCTTACGTTCCGCTATATCGGCTAGGGTAGTAAAGGGAGAACTAATGCGATCGTGTCCCGGTTCTTCTGGACGAGCACCTCAGTAGAGAAAGCCGAAAACTAACTGTCATGATGCGGCGAGAGCTGGTCAGCTGTTCGAGAGGTCCCAAATCGTTAGAGATTTTTTCTGCTTCTTGCGAAGAATCGGTTCCTCCGATTAGGCGTGTATAACGCCCCTAGTTCGTCCTTCGAAATACCAGGGGCTTCGCCAACTTTTTTAATTGTCAAAATCCTATGGCTAAGTGAGGGCGGTAAAGGCCGCATAGTCTGATTGCCTTGTTCGTTGCGATAAACACCTCCTTTAAGGACAAGAATGTGGAGTAAAGAGTGTTTAGATTTATCCCGAACACCCCCATACTATCTACATGGGGGCAGAAGCCGACGACTGGTCAACCCTTAGATTTTATAAACGGCCTCACAGGAGGTAAAATGTAAATCGCAAGCATTATAATACATAACATCATTGTTCCATATTACAGGACAGGATAATACAAATGTTCTCATGGGAATATGACATCCTTCGAACATTGCTCCGCCGCAAGGCGGGACCCCTCCAGGACGCCATCAAAATAGTGCTCGGGTCGATGATGCTCCTTGCCCTCCGGCGGCCCCTTGGTCATCAGCTTCTTGGCATCCAGGTTTGCCCAATGCGTCTTGACGTGGGCAAATGTCATACAAGCGCCTTCAATATAGACCGGCCGCTTCACCGCTTCGAGCCACGGACAGGCACTTACAAGCTGCTTAAGAAGTCTGAAGTAGCTGCTAGGTAAAGGCTCGGCAGGCCACAGCCAGACTATCAGGTCCTTCATGGCTAGCTCTGCCGACCTGTGCATCTCGACCAACTGCTTCAGCTGGTCGCTGAAGGACAACGGATGTTCGGGTCCAAGATATTGGGACCAGAATAGCTTCTCCATAGACATCCCTTCTTCGGCTCTATAATGCTCGGCAACATCTGATATACTTTGTGGCAGATCCGTAAACGCCTCTGGAAAACCCAAATTCAGATAAGTACAAGGAACGTTTCTTCTACATACTTGCTCTGCATGCTAAAAGAATTACCTGCCACAATCTCCTTGGCCGCCTGAATTTCTTGGAGGGCGTTCTGGGCTTCGGCTTGTGCATCCTGTGTGCTCCGGCGGGCCTTCGCCAGTTCGGACTCTTGCACCTTAGAATCGCACTACAAGGACTCAAATCTCTCGATTGCACCCTGGAGCCGTTGCTGCGCCTCGCCAACCTGGGCCTCGTGCTTCTCTTGCGCGGCGTGTTCCTTGGCCGCTTTGTCCTCGGCCTCGGCTAACGCCTTCTTGAGGGCTGCCACCTCGGTCGTGGCCCCTAATAAAATTTATGACACCTTAGTCCGGATGGACTATTCATTTTTTCTTAAAATGTACCCGTAGGTTACTGCATACCTTGGCTATCCTCCAGCTGCTTCTTTACGAGGCCGAGCTCTTCCTCGGCCCGCTCCAGTTTCCACTTCAGTCCAGAGACCTTCGCAGCATGAGTAGTGGCAGCCTGGAGCGATACCTACTTATTCACATAGACAACTTATGTTAGACTCCTGCGATATTTCTTTTTGATCCTCTGTTCGGCTTTTCCTTCCCGAACACCAAACAGAGCATCAGGGGCTACTGTCTATACTATGATATTCTTCCTACAAATGCATTACTTACCTCCAAGCCCGATAGAAGGCTAGTGCAGGCTTCGGTTAGTCCGCTTTTTACGAACTGGACCTTCTCTATTACCATGCCCATAAGGGCGCGATGTTCATCCACAATAGAGGCGCCTCGTAGCGCCTCCATCAGGTTATCCAGTGCCTCTAGTTGGATAGATGTCACCGGCGGAACAGGAACATTCCCTCCTTTTGGGGCATGTCGTTCGCTGGACTCTGGAGCCGCATAGATCTCCGGAAAGGTATCCGGCTCAGGTCCGAAGGGAACTCGGCCCCACCAGTCCCCATAGGGGATTTTCCCCCCATGCGTCCGGCAATTGAGGAATCATCCTGGGGCGCCACCCCGATGATCTCCGGAAGCCCCTCGGTCGGGGAAGGTCTTTTGCGACACCACCTCGTCGTCACCCTTGGGAGAGACGAAATGAGCAGGTGGTGGAGACATGCTAGCCATCTCCTTTGAGTCTAGCGATCCCTCTGACGAGGATCGCGGGGAGCCATCGCATGCCGGACTGCAATAACAAATTTTAAGGTATATCAATATTACAAACTGGGAAAGCTAAACGTTTTCGGATTCTGGTACTTATGAGGCGTCTTGAGGCTTGGTCCGGCGAGGTCGCTCCGGATTGCTGTCAATATCCCACACGGAGTTATCCGCATGGGAGCCTCTAACCCTCTTAGGTTCTTTCGCCTCCGGATTTGTGGGGGCCGCTCTCTTCTTCCTCCCCACTTTAGGTGGGGATTTGATGTCTTCTTCCTCTTCGTCATCATCATCAGCGGACGAAGAGGAAGTCTCGTCTTCGGACATCACGTCCGGAGCGCCTTTTCGGCGAGGACCCTTCTTGGCCCCTTTGGCCGCTTTCTTGGTCGTCTTCTCTGGCACCTCATAAGGTGCTGAAAAAGCATTTTTGTCAATAATGAGAATTCTTGGTGTTCGGGCAGCGGAGTCGGACAGTTAATCCCCTCCGCTATCTTGACCCAGGCCTGAAAACACGGGTATGAAAGCTTAGGCTTTTTCTCAAAATATGCTAGTAAAGGGTACGCCTTGAAAACATTAAAAGAACTTACCGGGTTAGCCTGACATTTTAAGCTAAGCCCGCGATCTTCGGCCGTGGGCGGTGGCCTCTCGCCGGCCTTGAAGAGCACTTTCCAGATTTCTTCGTGCGTCGTGCCGAAGAGCTCTAGTAGCGTCTAGTGCTTGGCCGGATCGTACTCCCATAGATAGCAAGTCCGGAGTTGGCATGGAAGGACCCAACGAATGAGCATGACCTGGACCATGTTGACGAGCTTGATCTTCCTATCTATCATGTTCTGGATGCATGTCTAGAGCCCAGTCAGCTCGTCCGAGGGACCCCATGTTAGGCCCCTCTCTTGCCAGGAGCTGAGCCGCATCGGGATTCCGGATCTGAATTCGGGGGCCGCCACCCAGTTGGTGTCGCGCGGCTCGGTGATATAGAACCACCCCGATTGCCACCCTTTCACCGTCTCCACGAACGAGCCTTCGGGCCGGGTAACGTTGGGCATCTTTCCCTCCATGGCGCCTCTGCACTCTTCTTGTTGGCCGCTCACCACCTTTGGCTTCACGTTGAAGGTCTTCAGCCATAGGCCGAAGTGAGGTGGGATGCGGAGAAAGGCCTCGCACACGACAATGAATGTCGTGATGTTGAGGATGAAGTTGGGAGCTAGGTCATGGAAATCTAGTCTGTAGTAAAACATCAGTCCACGGATGAAGGGGTGAAGAGGGAAGCCAAGCCCGCGGACGAAATGTGTGAGAAACACAACCCTCTCGTGGGGCTCTGAAGTAGGGACGATCTGTCCCTTGTCCGGGAGTCGGTGAGAGATTTCCTTGGCCAGATATCCGTCCTCCCGGAGCGCCTTGATATGCTTCTTCTTGACAGAGGAGGCCATCCATTTACCCCCATCTCCGGATCCGGACATCTTTGGAGTGCTTTCTCGGTTGAGGGAAAAGCTAAAAGCTTGGGTGCTGGAGCTCAGGGACGGAAGGACTAAGGAGGAGCGGAGGTGTGGGTGAAGGAAGGGAATCCTTATCCCCTTATACAGGCCATGAATATCAAGCGTCTCCCTATTCACCTTAAACTCGCCTATTCCCAAGGGCCGTGCAAACGGCACGGTTGGGTCACCCACGCCCGTATTGATGAGAACCCATAATAATGGGGCATGATCTCCGCTTCGACAAGACGTGCCGATGGCAACTGCGTCTCGAAACATGGAGCAACATACGAAAAATGGTTCAAAATTATGACCGGACAGACGTGATATCATATTGTAAAAGCTGTCAGCGGATTAGACTCGTGCAAAAATATATTCTCTCTGCAGTTATGTATGGTGTGTGTGACAGGTCCGGATACTATCATCGCTTTCGAAGACTATCTTGAAGTTCGGGTAGAAGGGAACCCGCCTTGCAATGCCGAATATAATCTGCGCGCCGGACTCCTCGTCATTGAAGCCAGGTTCAGGGGCTACTGAGGCAGTCCTGGACTAAGGGGTCCTCGGGCGTCCGGCCTGTAATCTATTGGGCCAGACTGATTGGCTGTGAAGACATGAAGGCCGAAGATTGTACTTGTGTCCGGATTGGACTCTCCTTGGCGTGGAAGGCAAGCTTGGTGACCGACCATGAAGATTCCTTCTTATGTAACCGACTCTATGTAAACCCTAGATCCCCTTAGTGTCTATATAGACCGGAGGGGTTAGTTCGGAAAGGATATATTCATTACCCTAGTCATATAGGCTAGGATTCTAGGGTTTAGCCATTACGATCTCGTGGTAGATCAACTCTTGTAACACCCATATTCATCAATATCAATCAAGCAGGACGTGGGGTATTACCTCCCTAGAGAGGGCCCGAACCTGGGTAAACATTGTGTCCCCTGTCTCCTGTTACCATCGATCCTAGACGCACAGTTCGGGACCCCCTACCCGAGATCCGCCAGTTTTAACACCGACACCTGTATATACGTACATGGTCGTATTTACTTTCTTGCACCCTGGCCGTTGTATGTACGTGTACATGCTACGTACGCGCCTCTACTACCACACGTGCGCGCCTCTACATCGACCAGTATACGTACATGTTCGCGACCAGAATGACAACGCTACGTATGCTTCGACCGGGTGCGAAGATGTAGCTGGTGGGTCCCAGCAGTTAGGGGGGCGAATCCTTTTTTTGCCCATAATATGGACTCCCTTCCTTGCGTGCGAAGATGTAGCTGGTGGGTCCCAGCAGTCAGGGGGGAAACATTGTTTTTGTGAAATACGTGGCCCGTCCAGTGGGTCCCTGCTGTCAGGTGGAGGAATCATTATTTTTCATGAAATAAGGAGGCACTTCCTTGCTGCGGCCGTGGACCCAGCTGTCAGCCTCTTCACGTACAGTACTCTTCGGATGGAAGTCGTTCCTTGACCACATTGACCACACTGTGGAGAGAGCACCAGGGCGGTGAACAACGACGAGGCCTAGGAAGGGGATGATGTGGAGCCGGGGAAGACGCGACAGTGGATGCCCACGCGGAGAGGAGTACGAGGGTTCACTGGTTCGGCTGTGGTGTGAGGCTACCATTGTCACAGGTCCTGGCCAGCGGTGGGAGTAGTAGGGGGTGGTGAAGCCTCCGTGGCATCACATCCGGCCATGGGAAGCAAGAGCACACGGCACGACTGGCGCTGGTTTGGGCGGCTGGAGCAACAAGACCAGAGGTTGAAGAAGCACTACCACTGTTGGATGGACATCGTACGGTCACTGGAGCTAGAATCATTCATATTGACTAAGTTGATAAAGCCCTCCGTCCCCGTCAACTTAGTAGGCCCACAAGTCAGCCTTCCACTATGGTGGGTCCTAGCTAGCAGGGGGTATTCTTTTTTTATGCGTAATAAGGAGGCACTTCCTTGCATGCGAAGATATAGCTGGTGGGTTCGACCTGTCAGCGGAGGGAACGTTTTTTTCGCGAAATACAGAGGCCCTTCCGGTGGGTCCCAGCTATCAGGTGGAGGAATCATTATTTTGCGCGTAATAAGGAGGCATTTCCTTGCATGCGGCCATGGACCTAGCTGTCAACCTCTCCACGCACAGTCTACTTCCGATGGATGTCGTTCGTTGACTACTCCGTGCCGAGTGCATCCAAGGTGGTGGACGACGGTGAGGCCCCGGACAGCAACGAGCTGGAGATGGGAAGACGCGGGAGTAGAGTCGCAGACGGAGAAGTGTACAAGGGTTAACTGGTTCTGGTGCGGTGTGGTTCAGTAGTCGGTGGATAAGAACAGGAGGTGTGGAGGGGTGAAGGGATGGCCTGGCCAACGATGGGGTAGAGCTTCACAGCGAAGCGTGCTAAGCAGAGCTGCTAGCAGTAGGAGGCGGGAGCAGGTGGTCCTGACGGCGCTGGAGGAAGAAGACGAGAGATTGAAGATGGATGCCGGTCCTTGGATGTAAATCGAATGGCTAACGATGTCAGAATCATTTGTTGACTAAGTTGACAACGACTTGCGTTGGTTTCGACCTATTGGCCCACATTTCAGCCTCCAAAAATGTGGCACGTATTCAACCCATTTTTCAGAATTTAAAATCAATTTGATCTATTTTTTTAGAATTATAGTCCATTTGCTGGGCTGGGTGAACAAATAATGTATCATCCATGCGGCCCATTTATTTTTCTCCTAAAAAATTACAGGCCATTTGCACTTTTTCGAAATACACGATTTTGTTGGGTTGATTCTAATTATAATGTTGGGTTGGGTGCAACAATGTTATCAATAAATAAACAGGGGCTGAGCATTTTGTTATAAATATATTTAAATAATAAGTGATTTATTATTACATTGGTCCTTAAATCTTGCCAAGCTTTTGTACACAATCACCAGGATATTCGTTGCCAAAAAAATCCAGTATTTTCTTGTTAAGAAATTATTTTTATAAGTTAATAAGATGTGGGATATTGTTTTCTTACATATGTAAGTATCTGTTAAATATATGATGACAATAACAATAATATATAATAACATATAAAATAATTTAAATATATATAATATAGTTAGAAGGGAAACAAATGTTGGACCAGGCGTTCCTATTCTTATATAGAAAAATAGAACATACCTCTGCGTTTTCTTCAAAAAAATACATAAATTGGGCTGCCGATGTTTCAAAAAAAAACCCTTGGATGGGAGGTCCATAGGCCGGTCGATATGAAAGCCCTCAAAAAAATACAAACCGGCGTGTCGTGGGCTGCGCATGTTAAAAAAGGAAGCCTAGACGGGGCAGCCCAAAACCCAGTGGATACTTGCTGCCCCAATGATAGTAAATGATACTACCTGATAACCCACAAGTATGGGGATCGCAACAGTTTTCGATAAGTAAGAGTGTCAAACCCAACGAGGAGCTAAAGGCAGAACAAATATTCCCTCATGTTCTATCGACCATCGATACAACTCTACACACTCTTGATGTTCGCTTTACCTAGAACAAGTATGAAACTAGAAGTACTTTGTAGGTGTTGTTGGATAGGTTTGCAAGATAATAAAGAGCATGTAAACAAAAAGTAGGGGCTGTTTAGATAAAGACACAACTAAATTAGTTTTAGTAGAGAGCTTTTTGTTACGAGAAAGTTATTTGTCCCTAGGAAATCGATAACTAGACCGGTAATCATTATTGCAATTTTATATGAGGGAGAGGCATAAGCTAACATACTTTCTCTACTTGGATGATATGCATTTATGATTGGAACTCTAGCAAGCATCCACAACTACTAAATATCATTAAGGTAAAACCCAACCATAGCATTAAAGCATCAAGTCCTCTTTATCCCATACGCAACAACCCCCTTACTCGGGTTTGTGTTTTAGTCACTCACACAACCCACTATAAGAGAATCATGAACGTATTGCAACACCCTATAGTGGGGATCCCTCATGCTTGCACGACACGGAGAGCACCATAGGACAGCACCAATAATAAAACATGCAACTCAAACCAACTTGATCATCAAATAGCCCATAGGACAAAACAGATCTACTCAAACATCATAGAATAGCCATACATCATTGGGAAATAATATATAGCGTTGTGCACCATGTTTAAGTAGAGATTACAGTGGGTAAGAGAGAGGTTACACCGCTGCATAGAGGGGGGAAGAGTTGGTGATGATGCCGGTGAAATTGTTGGTGAAGATTGCGGTGATGATGATGGCCCCCGGTGGCACTCCGGTGCCATCGGAAGCGAGGGGGAGAGAGCCCCCCTCCTTCTTCTTCTTCTTCTTCCTTGACCTCCTCCCTAGATGGGAGAAGGGTTTCCCCTCTGGTCCATGGTCTCCATGGCACGGGAGGGGCGAGAGCCCCTCCGAGATTGGATCTGTCTCTCTGTCTCTCTATGTTTCTGCGTTCTCAGATTCTATCCTTTCACCGTTTCTTATATTATCGGAGATCCGTAACTCCGATTGGGCTGAAATTTGAACATGATCTCTATCCGGATATTAGCTTTCTTGCGGCGAAAGAAGGTCATCAACCGCCTTACGGGGTGGCCATGAGGGTCAGGGGCGCGCCCCCTGCCTCGTGGCCCCCTCGGGCATCGTCTCGCGTGGATTTTTCTTCCCAAAAATCATATATATTCCAAAAAAATCTCCGACAGTTTTTATCCCGTTTGGACTCCGTTTGGTATGGATATCCTGCGAAACAAAAAACATGCAACAAACAGGAACTGGCACTGGATCAATATGTTAGTCCCAAAATAGTATAAAAAGTTGCCAAAAGTATATGAAAGTTGTAGAATATTGGCATGGAACAATCAAAAATTATAGATACGACGGAGACGTATCAGCATCACCAAGCTTAATTCCTGCTCGACCTCGAGTAGGTAAATGATAGAAAAGATAATTTTTTATGTGGAATGCTACCTAGCATAATCTTGATCACATATCTAATCATGGCATGAATAGTAAGACACGAGTGATTCAAAGCAATAGTCTATCATTTGACATAAAAACAATAATACTTCAAGCCTACTAACAAAGCAATCATGTCTTTTCAAAATAACGTGGCCAAAGAAAGTTATCCCTACAAAATCATATAGTCTGGCTATGCTCCATCTTCACCACACAAAATATTCACATCATGCACAACCCCGATGACAAGCCAAGCAATTGTTTCATACTTTTGACGTTCTCAAACCTTTTCAACTTTCACGCAATACATGAGCGTGAGCCATGGACATAGCACTATAGGTGGAATAGAATATGGTGGTGGAGAAGACAAAAAGGAGAAGATAGTCTCACATCAACTAGGCGTATCAACGGGCTATGGAGATGCCCATCAATAGATATCAATGTGAGTGAGTAGGGATTGCCATGCAACGGATGCACTAGAGCTATAAGTGTATGAAAGCTCAAACTAGAAACTAAGTGGGTGTGCATCCAACTTGCTTGCTCATGAAGACCTCGGGCATTTGAGGAAGCCCATCATCGGAATATACAAGCCAAGTTCTATAATGAAAATTCCCACTAGTATATGAAAGTGATAACTCAAGAGACTCTCTATATGAAGGACATGGTGCTACTCTGAAGCACAAGTGTGGTAAAAGGAAAGTAACATTGCCCCTTCTCTCTTTTTCTCTCATTTTTTATTTCCTTTTTATTTTATCTTTTTTTGGGCCTTCTCTTTTTTTTGTCCTTTCTCTTTTTTTTCCGTCCGGAGTCTCATCCCGACTTGTGGGGGAATCATAGTCTCCATCATCCTTTCCTCACTGGGGCAATGCTCTAATAATGATGATCATCACACTTTTATTTACTTACAACTCAATATTACAAATCGATATCTAGAACAAAGATATGACTCTATATGAATGCCTCCGGCGATGTACCGGGATGTGCAATGATCTAGCGTAGCCATGATATCAAAAAACGGACAAGCCATGAAAACATCATGCTAGCTATCTTACGATTGTGCAAAGCAATATGATAATGAATGCTCAAGTCATGTATATGATGATGATGGAAGTTGCATGGCATTATATCTCGGAATGTCTATGGAAATGCCATGATAGGTAGGTATGGTGGCTGTACTGAGGAAGGTATATGGTGGGTTTATGGTATCGGCGAAAGTTGCGTGGTACAAGAGAGGCTAGCAATGGTGGAAGGGTGAGAGTGCGTATAATCCATGGACTCAACATTAGTCATAAAGAACTCACATACTTATTGCAAAAATCTATTAGTCATCGAAACAAAGTACTACACGCATGCTCCTAGGGGGATAGATTGGTAGGAAAAGACCATCGCTCGTCCCCGACCGCCACTCATAAGGAAGACAATCAATAAATAAATCATGCTCCGACTTCATCACATAACGGTTCACCATACGTGCATGCTACGGGAATCACAAACCTGAACACAAGTATTTCTGCTAATCCACAACTACCCACTAGCATGACTCTAATATCACCATCTTTATATCGCAAAACTATTGCAAGGAATCAAACATATCATATTTAGTGATCTACAAGTTTTATGTAGGATTTATGACTAACCATGTGAATGACTAGTTCCTGTCATCTCTCTAAATAGATATAAGTGAAGCAAGAGAGTTTAATTCTTTCTACAAAAGATATGCCCACACTCTAACAAATATAAGTGAAGCAAAAGAGCAGTCTACAAATGGCGGTTTTCTATGTAAAGAGAAACAGGCAATCCAAACTTCAAATGATATAAGTGAAGCACATGAAGCATTCTATAAAGCCATACTCAAAAGATATAAGTGAAGTGCAAAGAGCATTATATAAATCAACCAAGGACTATATCATACCATCATGGTTCATAAAATAAAAATGAAAACTAAATGCAAAAGACGCTCCAAGATTGCACATATCGCATGAACGAAATGAACCGAAAATATACCGATATTTGTTGAAGAAAGAGGGGATGCCTTCCGGGGCATCCCCAAGCTTAGACTATTGAGTATCCTTGAATATTTACTTGGGGTGCCTCGGGAATCCCCAAGCTTGATCTCTTGCCTCTCTTCCTTCTTCTCACATCGAGACCTTCTCGATCATAGAACACTTCATCCACACAAAACTTCAACAGAAAACTCGGTAAGATCCGTTAGTATAATAAAGCAAATCACTACTCTAAGTACTGTTGCAAACCAATTCATATTTTTTTTTGCATTATAGCTACTGTAATATAATTTTTTCATGGCTTAATCCACTGATATTAATCGATAGTTTCATCAAAACAAGCAAACTATGCATCAAAAACAGAATCTGTCGAAAACAGAAAAGTCTGTAACAATCTGAAGATTCACCATACTTCTGATACTTGAACAATTCTACCAAAATTAGGAAAAATACAAAATTTGTATAGGAAGACAGTGAAAAAAGAATCAGAACCTTTTGACGTTCCAACTAAAAATGTAAAATCATGCACTACAGCCAAAGTTTCTGTCCTGCACCGTACAAACCATCAAGCAAATGTAAACATCCTAAAGGCAAACCTTGGCACATTATTTTTATAATAAAATGGAATTGTACAAGGGGGTAATTATTTTTATTTAAAAGTTTATGTAATCAAGATTCACAAAGTTGCCATGAGCATGAACAAAGTTCAAGGAGCTCTCCCACTTCAACAATGCTTCTTTTTCTCACTTTCACTTTCCTTTATGAAAAAGTTTTGGGCTCCCCTCTTTATTTTTGTTGTTTTTAAACTATATGGAAGCACTCAACAGAAATAAATGACTCTCTAAAACTTCCAGGTTGTCTCCCTGGCAGCGCTTTCTTTAAATCCATTAGGCTAGGCATATAGTGCTCAAGTAATGGATCCACCCGGATCCCAAGGTATATCAAAGCCAATTTTAATTAACAATGATTTATAATTTAGTAGTGAGCACAAAGTAACATATATCATGCAACAACAAAGTCTAACTCTCTTCCTATGCATCGGCATGTCATAAAAGAACAATTCATGCACACAAAGTAAAGGCCAATGCATAGTATAAACAGTTTCTTGCAATTTTATCATGTGGGAAACATAGAGAGTTGGAGATATAGTTCCTCTCTCATAATAATTGCAAGTAGGAGCAGCAAGCACATGCATATTATATCTATCAAAATCATCATGTGTAACGGTAAAAGGCAACCCATCAATATAATCCTTAATAATGGCAAACTTCTTCGATATAGTGTAGTCGGGAGAATTCAGAAAGATAATAGGACTATCATGTGTGGGTGCAATAACAACAATTTCATGTTTAACATAAGGAACTATAGCAAGTTCATCTCCATAAGAATAATTCATATTGGTATCTTGGCCACAAGCATAGCAAGCATCATCAAAAAGGGATATTTCAAGAGAACCACCGAGATCATAACAATCATCATAGCAATCATCCTTTGGTAAGAACGAAGGGAAATTAAACAATGTATGAGTTGAAGAGTTACTCTCATTAGAAGGTGGGCACGGGTAGCTAATCCTCTCTTCCTCCTTTTGTTCTTCGCTCTCCTCCTCATCTTTTTCATCAATTTCTTCTTCCATAGACTCCTGCAAAATATTAGTCTCTTCTTGGACAGCAGGGTAGTCCTAAATATATGGTTCAACATAGGCATTAGAAGAATAATTATCATAGCAATATTTAAGTATGTCAAAATTTTCAGATTTGTAAAGAGTAACATCATATGTTTCATTCAAAGAAGCAATTTCATAAGCACCCTTAAAAGCAACAAATTCTTCAATTTGTTGAACATCATAGTAACTATAAACACCCTCAGCATACGAAGATACGATTCCATTATCACTAAAATCACATTGATAGGGAAGGTGTTTCTTAGGGTTTTCAGAACAACAAGTAATATCGTATATTTCGCATAAATTCCAAGCATAGCATTGCAAACAATGAATTTGACCCAGTAAAATTTTCCCTTTTTCAAATATTCGGTGTCGCACATAACAAGCATGCTCATCTAAGGATTTTCCCTCAACTAAGCTAGTTGGGGTTTTAGCACGAGCACATAGGGATCGAAGATGATCCAAGTAATAAGCTTCAGAAGTGTGATAGATTTTGAGTGGTTCTTCAACCATTGGTTTAGTAGGTACAACTATTTTTTGGTATTTTGCGTTTCCTACCCATAACTAAAGATAGAAAACAACTAAGAACAACAAATAAAAATTACTTAGTGATAAAGCAAATAAGCACACATGAGAATATTCACCCCACGCTATTGCTCCCAGGCAACGGCGCCAGAAAAAGGTCTTGATAACCCACAAGTATAGGGGATCGCAACAGTTTTCGATAAGTAAGAGTGTCGAACCCAACGAGGAGCTAAAGGCAGAACAAATATTCCCTCAAGTTCTATCGACCACCGATACAACTCTACGCACGCTTGATGTTCACTTTACCTAGAACAAGTATGAAACTAGAAGTACTTTGTAGGTGTTGTTGAATAGGTTTGCAAGATAATAAAGAACACGTAAACAAATAGTAGGGGCTGTTGAGATAAAGACAGAACTAAATTAGTTTTAGTAGAGAGCTTTTTGTTACAAGAAAGTTATTTGTCCCTAGGCAACCGATAACTAGACCGGTAATCATTATTGCAATTTTATATGAGGGAGAGGCATAAACTAACATACTTTCTCTACTTGGATCATATGCACTTATGATTGGAACTCTATCAAGCATCCACAACTACTAAAGATCATTAAGGTAAAACCCAACCATAGCATTAAAGCATCAAGTCCTCTTTATCCCATACGCAACAACCCCCTTACTCGGGTTTGTGTTTTAGTCACGCATGCAACCCACTATAAGCGAATCATGAACGTATTGCAACACCCTACAGCGGGGATCCCTCATGCTTGCGTGACACGGAGAGCACCGTAGGACAACACCAATAATAAAACATGCAACTCAAACCAATCTTGATCATCAAATAGCCCATAGGACAAAACAGATCTACTCAAACATCATAGGATAGCCATACATCATTGGGAAATAATATATAGCATTGAGAACCATGTTTAAGTAGAGATTACAGCGAGTAAGAGAGAGGTTACACCGCTACATAGAGGGGGGAAGAGTTGGTGATGATGTCGGTGAAGTTGTTGGTGAAGATTCCGGTGATGATGATGGCCCCCGGTGGCACTCCGGTGCCATCGAAAGCGACGGGGAGAGAGCCCCCCTCCTTCTTCTTCTTCCTTGACCTCCTCCCTAGATGGGAGAAGGGTTTCCCCTCTGGTCCATGGCCTCCATGGCACGGGAGGGGCGAGAGCCCCTCCGAGATTGGATCTGTCTCTCTGTCTCTCTATGTTTCTGCGTTCTCAGATTCTATCCTTTCACCATTTCTTATATTCCCAGAGATCCGTAACTCTGATTGGGCTGAAATTTTAACACGATCTCTATCCGGATCGATCTCTATCCGGATATTAGCTTTCTTGCGGCGAAAGAAGGGCATCAACCGCCTTACGGGGTGGCCACGAGGGTCAGGGGCGCGCCCCCTACCTCGTGGCCCCCTCGGGCATCGTCTCGCGTGGATTTTTCTTTCCAAAAATCATATATATTCCAAAAAATCTCCGTCACTTTTTATCCCATTTGGACTCCGTTTGATATGGATATCCTGCGAAACAAAAAAACATGCAACAAACAGGAACTGACACTAGGCACTGGATCAATATGTTAGTCCCAAAAATAGTATAAAAAGTTGCCAAAAGTATATGAAAGTTGTAGAATATTGGCATGGAACAATCAAAAATTATAGATACGACGGAGAGGTATCACTACCCGCTAGCTCCACAGCTTCGTTGTGAATTTATCTCCTACGTTGAAGCACCTAAAAAAATGTAACTATGTTGACAAACCCGTGGGCCCCAATGTCAGTATAGCATTAGGAGGAAGTTTTTTCGATGAGGCACTTGCTTGTGTACGGCCATAGACCTGGTGGGTCCCGACTGTCCGCCTCTCCACGTACAGTCCTCTCCAGATTCCTCTCATTTGTTCAGCATGTTCACAATGGCAGACAGCGGCACCGTGGCGAGCGCACAAAGGCACAGGAGGTGATCGAACCACCCACGGCAGTGCCTTATTTGTAACGAAAGTACTAAACTAGCCCAGTGGCCAAGTGACACTACCTGACAGCTGTTCTGCCCGAGTTCAATTCCAGCTGATGCAGGGAAAGTATCTCCAATTTTTTTGCCTCTGCCGTTATTGACATGTGGGTCCCCATTGTCATCTACGCACACCATGTACAACACTTGCCAAAACTTCATCCCTCGTTTTCTCTATTTTTCGCACACTCGACATTGTGTGGGCATTTTGAAAATAGCATATCTTTTTGACTGTTCATCATATGAAGATGTGCTATGCATGAATGTTGATCAGCATGATGTTAACTGGCTGGTAGTTCCATTTTCGCCCATGAATAAAACTTCCAACATGATGTTAACCCTGTTTGAAAAGGTCGTGTTTATATAAATGCTCTGTCTCTGAAAGTTGCAGTTCCTTATCTAAAACTGAACTTGCAGTTTCTTATCTGAAACTGAAATTTGCAGTTTCTTCTTTGAGAATCACATGTCTGCACTTTTATACTCCTATGAAACTACATTTTTAAGTGCTAAAAATAGATCTCTAGAATTCATAAAATACTTCATATGCTCAATACTGCAAATCTGAAATTGAAAAGACATTCATATCTGAAAGTACTCTCAAAATACACAACACACAACACAATTCACAACATGCAAATACTGACAACCCTAAGATCCTCCTGACAATTCACAACCTGCCCGACTATTGGGCTGGAGGGGCAGTCCCCTCCTATTCCTTGGCAGCAGACAACCGCCCCATGAGATGATGTGAACGGCGGGGGAGAGGATGGTGGGGAAGCGTCATCGGGCCAACTGCTTTTCTCCTCTTGCAGCTGGGTTCGGTCGACGAAGACTCCACCGACTCGCTCTGGCACGACACCCTCACAAACGGCACCTTGTAGATGCTCGATCCTTTAATCTTTGGTGGATGCTCCATCTGGGATAGATAGTCCCACCACTGCTCCCTCACAATTGGAGTCGGTGAATCTGTTTGCCCCATGGCCCAGAGGAGCAGCTCTGTGTACTCCCGCGCGACTCCCTTCGGGAGTATCGCCGCCTTTTCGCTCTGTTGCAGATATTTGTCCATGGATGTCGCCGTCGCTGCTAGTTGGTCCTTGTTGTCAAACCAAGACTGTATTTCCAACATCCTAGCTAGCTTCACAGGGTCGCCGTCTGCGATCCTCACGTATCAATTGTACTCCTCCATCGATCTACTTCTCCACAACACCTTCACTCGCCGCCGGTGGTTTTTGAATGGAAGAGGAGAGGAGCAGCGCTGATTTTGGATTAGAATGGGAGAGGAGCGACGCTGGTTTTGGATTGGAACAGGAGAGGAGGGGCGGTGGTTTTGAAATGGAAGAGGAGAGGAGCGGCGCTGGATTTAGATTGGAATAGGAGAGGAGCGGTGGTGGTTTAAGAGGAGAGGAGCGGCGCTAGTCTTGGAAGTATTTTTTTGTTTTGCGTATTTTGGGTCAAAGTTTGACCACGTACTGTATTTGACAAGCAAAATGTGAATGCATCTCACCAAAAATTGTATCGTTTGGTTCGTATCTGAATGTACTTTCAAATTATATTATTTTTGCAACGTATAACATATATTTTATTTGTGAAAATCATGGTCAATTATGACCCAAAATAAAAGGGAGACTAGTTATTGTGGGGTCGCTTCCTTAATTGAAGGGTAAATTGATTTTGATTTTGATCCAGTCACAACGCGCCAGCCCTCTCGTCCAAACCTGAATCGCTGTCGCACGCTCCTCTCGCTCTTCTCCATTGCAAAACGACCTCCTCTCCTCTCCATCATCTCCATTCCAAAACCATCGTCTCGCCTCTCCCTCTTCTCCATTGCAAAACCACCTCCTCTCTCCTCGGACGAGGATCCCCTGATGTAGCCCATCCTGCCATTGAGACACTGACACATGGGTCCCACCAAGCACGGGGCCCACCTGTCAACCACCGAAAGGCAAGGAAACCTCTCCTCTCCATCATCTCCATGCCAAAACCACAATCTCACCTCTCCCTCTTCTCCATTTCAAAACCACCCCCTCTCTTCTCCATCATCTCCATTCCAAAACCACCGTCTCGCCTCTCCCTCTTCTCTATTGCAAGACCACCGTATCTCCTCCCATCTTCCAAAGCTAGCACCGGACCACTCAAAAGGACATCTATGGAGAGGATGCAGCAGCGAATCAGGCAGATCGCCAGCGGCGTCCAGCAAAGTTAGCCAGGTTGAAGGAGATACTTACTTGGTTTGACAATGAGTTGGAGATTTTGAGGACGGTGAGGGCCATGTGGCAATGTATGCGAAAGAGCGAGACGGCGGCGATGAGGGCGGTGATGTACTCCTCAGCGGCAGTCACGCGGCAATTCTTCGAGTTCATCGAGTATCTCCTCTAGGCGATGGAGCAGACAGATTCGCCCGAGGAGAAAGTCAAGCGAAGGTGGTGGGTGTACAGGTTGAAGGTCAAGCACTCAGAGGATAACGAATCGATCGAGTACGGTGTGCCGTTTGGGAGGGTGCAAAGCCAGCTGGAGCCCTAGGAGTATTCGTTCTCCCATCGCAAGAGGAGGCTGGATGACGCGATGTCGCTTCCCCGCCGTTCTCCACAGTTCCCTCGACGCTTGCCTCATTTCAATAGCGTCGGTAGGGTTTAAGGTAAGCTTCGCACTAACCTAATCTTCCATCTACTCATGCTTACAATCAGTGTGACAGCTAATAAAAATCATGCTTACAATCAGTCTCCAAGTACTATGCCAATCACCCTAAAATAGCTCTGGACCTTTGGGTCAAAATTGTGACACTGTGTACAAATAAAGAAAAATAGATTGGTGCTTCTTTCATAAAAGAGTACACCCTAGAAAACTGCCAATATAAGCTATTAGTATTTTTTTGAAGTCTATATAAGCTACTAGTATTTTGTTAGAGGATTTGTTGCCGAGAAAGATCCGTCCACAGTGAGCGCCACACATCCCACTGATGTTGGTGGATGACAATGCTTAGATGGAGCAGGGTTGGTGTCGGTAATTTTTACTTGGCACTTCGCACTCTGCATATATGCCGGTTCCATCCGTACATTTGTGCAGTTCCACCAAAATGCAGCTGAATAACCCTGTTTGCATAGATAATGAAAATGCATGATTACATTATAGTGGCACCAGTTGATGAAACATACACTAATAAATAGAAGAAAATATTGCGATAGTATCATAGTATGCCATGTTGCGAGGGCGAGATGGGCCCTGCGACGCCTCATACGGTATGCCTCATACTGGAAATCGACCCAAGTCTCCCCGATACACCATCTACCAGTGATGAACATTAGTGCACATCGGTAGTACAAGGAGGGGCCTTGAGACATTCCAATCTCTATTTTTGTGGAGATCAACTAAAATTAAGCACCCCAGTTTGCAGAAACGCTTAAACATTAACAATGGGACTAGTTGATGAAACATATACTAATTAAGAGAAGCACTTTCTTTATCTACATTGGAAATGAAATGATAGAGAGGACAGTCGCTCTATTTTAACTGTATTATTACTTCATTTTATCAGTGGCACTAGGGTAGAGCAGGTGGCAAACAAGGTGTACCATGCGTCGCAAGGTTGGAGGCCAGGGGTGGTTAGACTGGGATGCTGAAGCTGGCTAATTCAGTCCCTATCTTCCCCTCTGATGTTTCTATGGTAGCATTTGGATATCCAAAGGGTTCCGAGTGAAGTTCGGGCATATACCGGAGTACCGGGGGGTTACCGGAACCCCCCGGGGAGTTTAATGGGCCTTATGGGCCTTAGTGGAAAGAGAGGAGGGGCTGCCAGGGCAGGCCACGCGCCCCCTCCCCCTCTGGTTCGAATTGGACTAGGAAGGGGGGGCGCCCCCCTTTCCTTCTCCCTCTTTCCTCCTTCCTTCTCCTACTCCTACTACATGGAAAGGGGGGGATCCTACTCCCGGTGGGAGTAGGACTCCCCATGGGGCGCGCCATAGGAGGGCCGATCCTCCCCCTCCTCCACTCCTTTATATACGGGGGAGGGGGCACCCCATAGAGACACAAGTTGATCATTGATCTTTAGCCATGTGCTGTGCCCACCTCTACGATAATCCACCTCGGTAATATCATAACGGTGCTTAGGCAAAGCCCTGTTCCGGTAGCAACATCATCACCGTCATCACGCTGTCATGTTGACGAAGCTCTGCCTCGAAGCTCTATTGGATCGTGAGTTCGCGGGATGTCATCGAGCCGAACATGTGCAGTTCGCGGAGGTGCTGTATCTTTGGTACTAGATCGGTTGATCGTGAAGACATATGACTACATCAACTGCGTTGTCATAACGCTTCCGCTTACGGTCTACGAGGGTATGTAGATGACACTCTCCCCTCTCATTGCTATGCATCACCAAGATCTTGCGTGTGCATAGGAATTTTTTTTAAAATTACTGCGTTCCCCAACAAGCGGTGCCAAAACATTGCCTCAAATTAATAGTGCCACTAGATTAAGGTGCAAAATAATAACATTACTGCTTTATCATGGTAGTGCCAAAACAGTAGCACAAGAGCAGACTCAACATGCAAGATCTTTGGCAAACGGTCAGACCAAAAAGGAACATACCTCATGACGGGAACCATGTCTGTAGTCAATGCCATCATAGAAGGGTTGACACCAGTCACCAACATGGATGATTCAATTCATGGGACCTTTTGGTGCAGTTCACCTAAAATGAAGCAATGTCCCATGAACTAAAAGCTTCTTCTTCATTTTTCAAGAAAAGGGCTCCAACCCCAGTTCCATTTCCATCAGAAAACGAAACCCACAGAGCTTCTTCTTCATTAGTTGCAATAAAATTGAGCAACATCAAGGTTGGTTGTGAAGCTCCTGGAATGTTCAACTATAATTTGGATATCATTTGTCCAGTTGAACTAAGATCAAGCATGAAATGTATGTCTCTGTTTGCACAAAAAAGGTGGAAAGGAGGGTGACAAACAAGTGATGAAACATACATCAAATGAAAAGAAGCATGTTCCTTATCTGAATGGCAATCCTAAAAGGACAGTAGCAATTTCTAAAGCAGTAGCATTGCTAGATATTAGTGTGGGCATTATGATTAACTATGACAACCGTTAAATACGACATTACTTTAATGGTGCCATTGCTTCATTTTACCAGCAACATTGGTTTAACGTGTCCTTAATTTTAGCAGTGCGACTGCTATGTTTTACCAGTGGTATTACATAAGAGTGGCTCGGGGCAACAAACATCAGAACAGGATATCTGGGTTGGTCCCAGTTTTGTTCGGTATAGCCACCTTATACTTTGTGAGGCTAGCAAATCTAGTGCTGGACTTACTCTATTCACTTGTCCCCCAGTCCCCACTTTCTTTCCTTTTTCATCCAATAGATCGGGTTTACATTAAGTTTGTACTGCGTTTCCCTTTATTTCCCTATTAGACCTAGAGACCAGTTGGATAGCCAGTCTCTACTACTTTTCGCCCCCATTATTTCCTCTTTCGACCAAGTCCTAGATTCAGGTAACAAATCTTCCCCCACCCCTTTCTTCCTTGTTTGAACCAGGTAGTACTAGATTCGAGTGCATGAACTAGTTTTACCTCTTAATAGTAAAAATTTAGGTGACTTTCGAACAGCCGATTGGTCCTACTCCCTCCGTTCCAAAATAGAAGACTCAACTTTGTACTAACTTTAGTACAATGTTAATACAAAGTTGGGTCATCTATTTTGGAACGGAGGGAGTATCTACGAGGGGGCCAGGGAAATAGTAAAAGATACAAATGCAGCAACGTCAGGAGCTCGGGAAGTAGAGCAAGGCCAGTTTCGAAGGAAGTTATACCTGAGGGTCGCCGGGATGTCGCTAGGTGGGCGGCGGGAGGCCAGATCTGCCCACACTACAGCAACAAGGAAGAAGGGGTCGGAGGCCATCCCTAGCCAGCGGTGCTTCAGAGAGAACGACAAGGCACGCTGATCGGGACGCGCCGGCTGTGGGTAAGAGCCATCACCAAGGACGACCGTGTGAACGTAGCACCTTCTCACCTTCCCCGTCGGAGAGGATCCGGTTGGATCTGTGACCAGCGGTGAACATAGAGAGAGAGAGAGAGAGAGAGAGAGAGAGAGAGAGAGAGAGACCACTGCTATCGTGTTTAGATCTGGAGAGGACGAGACAGCGTGAAGAGAGCAACATTAGCAAGCCAGCGCGGAGGCTCCTGCATATATATAGTGGAGTACTACTAGTTTTCTTTTGTCTACCGAAGCCGGCTTGACCTCGTCAATGACTGTCTTCATGAACGTGCCCCGGAGGCGTAGTTGTCCGCATTTTGATCTGAAGCACCGGATTATAACATGACAAGAAACCATAACCTCACTGCCCAAAGGAGACAACATGAATCCCGACGGATAAACTAGACGAGGATCAAAGCTCAAATTAAAGATAAACTCGTAGAAAAGGGGTCCATCGATAGATGCCCTAATTAACATAGCCGGCTTGACATAGATGGCAGCCGAGTAGTCTTCGTGTATGTGGCCCCCATGACTAGCGCCTTGGAGGAACTCAGTTGTCGCTGTTTAACCCTCGCAGTGATCCAAAGAACATGACACCTAATTTTGCGAGATGACAAGAAACCTTTTTTAGATTTCTCACCAGAACTACAACCCTGTACAACACAGCCTGCACGATATGTAGACGATAGACAACCCAAGCGTGTCTGCTGGAGTCTGGTCACATGCATGGATGAACTGATCTTCCGTGTCATGCAGGGATCGTCCAGGCACCAACGTCGAGGCCTCCACCAACGGTTGTACAACACTTCTCTAGTACTATCGCTCGTCACTCTCTTCTATTAACTCACCTGACTTGTGGGGTCGGGGAGTGTGCCTATGGTCGGTTCTCAATTGTAGTCCCACATGTGTGTGCCAACGCAATATGACGCGCGTTCCATTCAGAGAGCGGCATGCCAGGCTGACCGACCGTCTGGGGTGCGACGCGTACACGACAGACGTGTTGTATACTGTACTCCGTAAATGTGTACCGCCATTTTCTCGAGGATTTGCTCCATGGCGCAATCCATGGATACAAAATTAGTATACTGTACTATTTAAAAGTCGAGGGCGGGGCTTTTCCCGTATGGTAGGTGGGGCAGTTCCGCCTAGTCGGTTCGACAGAGACACAAGAAGATGAGGGAGTAGGCTGTTGCAAACATAGGGATGTGTGATTTAACAGTGAGTTACTGCTGAACAGTTGGGGCCCGGTGATTTGACTTTCCATTTTCATTTTAACTGCGGTGTTACGACTGGCGTGAGTCTCCCAATTCCTGACCACCTCCATACAGGTGACTCTCCCGATGCTCCACCATGTAGAGGTTGGCTCTTGCTTGAGAGCCCACTCCTCCACTTTTTCCTTACCTCTTTCCCCCACATATGCAAAATTGCCATGTAAAGCGGGCTTATAGCCCACCATTGTACTTGATCCTACAAGTGCTAAGCATGCCACATAGGCATAAAGTCTGATGTGGCAAGTTAATTAAGAAGAGAGAGACTAGTTTGGTGTCCCCAGGAAGAAACGGTGCTAAGCGCGTGTACCTAGATGAAGCAAACTTAGCAACAAAAAACTAAGCACCTATGCATTGGGGACTTGAGTTGCTAAGCCATTTAATGCCCATAGCACCTCATCTAAGCACTATTTCATTGGAAGAGGCCACTACTTGGCAAATGAAATAAATACTACGAAGAAAGAGATAGAGAGAAGTAAACAAAAATACTCTTATAGCCAACCTTATAGCTACCCGTGTTGTATGAGTGACTAAGTGATGACTATATATGACATGCCAACATCAGAGAGCCTAACACACCGTGTTAAATCTTCAAGGGCCCGACCGTGTGAGCGAGGCGATGGTCGTGGTAGGCGCGACCATGATACGGGCTGCTGGCAGCCCTTGAGATCGAACGGTCGCATGCTAAGTTGCTAAAAATTTGCAGAATAACCCTCCAGGATAGGATATTCACCCATAGGTCTAGAATCACGCCATGCAACCGTTCGATCTCAGATCCAAGGGCTCTCAGAAGCCCGTATCATGGGAGAATGGAAAGCTTCGTATCACCTGTAATTTTCCCGATGCTTGACATGACATCGGAAGCCATTTAATTAGGCGTCGAGTAGACATGACATCTAATTGGGCCCCCATAGTACTGTGCATGAATCCATTTATCCACCAGGCAAACCACTACCCAGTCGTTCGCACGCGCCCCCACTCGGCATTTTTACAATCGATAAACCGCTCCTAGTCGTCCCGTCCTTTCACATTACGGCAGTTTCACTAATCCTAACCCTCCTCCCAAATCCATGGCGTCCCAAATCTCCATGACCGGTGGTAAGTATCGGTGTCAAAACCAGCGGATCTTGGGTAGGGGGCCCCGAAATGTGCGTCTAAGGTCGATGGTAACAGGATATAGGGGACACAATGTTTACCCAGGTTCGGGCCCTCTCTATGGAGGTAATACCCTAGTTCCTGCTTGATTGATCTTGAGAATATTAGTATTACAAGAGTTGATCTACCACAAGATCGTAATGGCTAAACCCTAGAAGTCTAGCCTGTATGACTATGATTGAATATATCCCGATCTGGACTAAGCCCTCCGGTTTATATAGACACCAGAGGGGACTAGGGGTGTACAAGGTCGGTTACGGAGAAAGGAATCTTCATGTTTGGTCACCAAGCTTACCTTCCACGCCAAGGAGAGTCCCATCCGGACACGGGAGAGAGTCTTTAGTCTTGTATCTTCACAGCCCATTAGGTCGGCCCATGTCCAACAGGCCAGACGCCCGAGGACCCCTTAGTCTAGGACTCCCTCAGTAGCCCCTGAACCAGGCTTCAATGACGAGGTGTCCGGTGCGCAGATTGTCTTCGGCATTGCAAGGCGGGTTCCCCTTTCTGAATACTCCAAGATAGTCTTCGGATGAAACGAGCATGTCCAGATCTACAACACAAGTACCACACACACAGCCGTAGAGAGTATAATATTTCACGAGTCCCATCTGCTGACAACTTTTTGCAAGATGACATCACGTCTGTCCGGTCATTATGTTGAACCATGTTTGTCTGCCGTTCCGCGTTTCGAGATGCGGTTTCCATTGGCACGTCTTGTCAAAGCAGAGATCGTGTCCCCTTATGGCGGGATTCTCATCAATACGGGCGTGGGTAATCCAATTGTGCCATTTGCACATCCCTTGGGAATAGGCGAGTTTTAGGGTGAGTGGGGAGGCATTCGATATTCCCTGCCTTTATAAGGGGATACAGACTCCCTTTCTTCTCCCACACCTTCTCTCTTCCTCTGCCCTTCCATTCTTGAGCTCTAGCGCCCAAGCTCTCATCTTTACCACCTCGAGCAAGCACTCAACCATGTCCGGATCCGGAGGTCAAGGCAAGTGGATGGCCTCCTCCGTCAAGGAGAAGGACATTACCGAGCTTCAGGCGGCCGGGTATCTGGCGAAGGAAATCGCCCACCGTCTTCCGACCAAGGGGCAAGTTGTCCCTACACCGAAGCCCAACGAGAGGGTGGTATTCATCCCTCATTTCGTCCGTGGGCTAGGGATTCCACTCCACCCTTTCGTTCGCGGGCTGATGTTCTATTACGGGATAGACTTCCATGATCTAGCCCCAAACTTTTCCTCAACATCTCAGCATTCATTGTTGTGTGTGAGGCTTACCTCCGCATCCAACCCCACTTCAGACTGTAGCTCAAGGTCTTCAACGTGAAGCCGAAGGTGGTGGATGGCCATCACGCGGAGTGCGAAGGTGCCATGGTGAGCAAGCTGCCCAATGTCACGTGGCCAAAAGGTACTTTCATGGAGACTGTCAAGGAGTGGCAGAAACTATGGTTCTACATCACAGAGCCCCGCGGCGCCACCTGGGCCGCGACTGCCGAATTCAACTCCGGAGCTCCAATGTGGCTCACCTCCTGGATTGAGAAGGGTCCAAATTGGTCTTCGTCAGACGAGCTGATAGCGTTGCAAACACGCATTCAAAGCATGGATTCTCCAGGTGATGCTAGTTCTCCAGGATAAAAACGTTAAGCACGTCGACGTAATCCAGGTGATGCTAGTTCGCCGGATTCTCCCATGCCAAAGCTGATGCCGCCCTTTATGGGAATTCAATCCGAAGAAGCACCAAACTCTGGAAAGGCTCTTCGAAACCAGTCACGAAGATGCCTGGAAGTTGCTCTTTAAAGGCAACGAGACGCCGCCAGCCATAGACTCGGACCGCGGGCACGACATTACCCATTCCGCCAACGAGGTAAGCCTTTTACGCGTCCTCTACTTGCTTGTTTCAAGGAGGATATCTAAACTTTATTATTTCAGGTATGGACAGAGAGAGCGGAGCGGATTCGGTGTCCGGCTCTGCTGCCTGAAGAACCAGTCATCCCGCGCTTGGAGAAGATGCTAGTATCGACGCCCTATAAGGCGCCGGAGAAGAAGGCCAAGGGGGTCCGAAGTGGCCCCTGCCGCAAGGGCGCTTCGGACGTGACGTTCAAAGACAAGACCCACTCCTATGCCGCCGAAGACAAGGAGGAGGAGGAGGAGAGTGACTCTCCCCTTGATGGGGGGAGGAAGAAGAGGGCGGCCTCCACAAATCTGGAGGCGGAGGCGCCCAAGAGGGGGAAAGCCCCTCTTGCGGATAACTCTGCATGGGACATCGACAGCAGTCTGGAGTGATGCCCCCGGAGCAAGCCCCTGGCCGCATCATGAGTACTAAGAATCCGCACGCGTCCATTTATCCGGCCTCTCCACTTTATGGTATTAATATGGTTAATCATGTTATTGCAGTCCGACCCACGACAGCTCCCAGCGATCCTCATCAAGAGGCTCGTTGGATTCAAAGGCGATGGCTAGCGAGTCACTGCTGGCCGCTTACTCTCCCAAGGCCAAGGGAGACGACGAGGTGCTGTCCCAAAGGACCTTCCCAGGCCAGGGAGAGGTTCAGGAGGCCGTCATGGTGGTGCCGGAGGGCGACACCTCGGCCTCCAGACACATGGGGGAACAGACCGAAGGGGAGAGTCCCGGACTCATCGTCATGATGCGGCCCGGGTTCGCCAAAGCGCGGAAGCGGCCCGGGTTGAAGCCCAGGGTGCCCTCCAGGAGATCCAGGAGGCCAAGAAGATCGCGGAGGGTAAGGCGTTTAGTATGCAAAGCAAGTATGTGAAGAAGTATTTATTACTAACCCGGATTCGGAGTTCTCCAGGGGCATTTGCGGATCTGCGGCGCAGTGTGTCCGACGCTGCGGAGTTCTTCCGAGCCGAAGAAGGGAGCTCAATGGAGAAGCTGTTCTAGTCGAAATACCTTGCAACAGAGCATCCAGTGCCATTCACCGATCAGCTAAGACAGTTGGTCGAGCTGCATAGGGTGGCCGAACTGGCCATGAAGGATTTAATAATCCGGCTGTGGCCTGCTAAAGTTATACCCAGCAGCTACTTCAGACTCATGAAGCGGCTGGTAGGTGCCTGCCCTCGGCTGGACATTGTGAGGAGGTCGGCCTGCATCGAGGGCGCACGCATGTCCTTCGCCTGCGTAAAGGTGTGGTGGGTGAAGATGGATGCCGTCAAGCTTGTGACCGAGGGGCCACTTGAAGGCAAGGAGCACCGCATGCCGGAGTGGTACTTTGAAGACGTCCAGGAGGGGTCCCGCATTGTGGTGACGCAATGTGTGCAAGAAATTATTTTTGAATGAATATATTCATGTTGTCTCTGCCTTGTATGATGAAAAAAATTGTTATGTAATATAATGTTTGTTTAAAAAATTTCACCTCCTGTGCGGCCGCATTGTGTGAAATCTGAGAGTTGGCTAGTCGTCGGCTTCTACCCCCATGTACGAAGTACGGGGGTGTTAGGGATATAGTCTAAACACTCTTGATCCAATTGTTTGGTCCTTGAAGGAGGTATTTAGCGCAACGAACCAGGCAATCAGAGTATTCGGCTTGAACACCCTCATTTAGCCAAAGGAGTTTGACGATAAAATTTTAGGCGCAAATCCTAGTATCCGGACTAGGAAGCTATAAACACCTGATCTGGCAAGTACCAATCCCTCGCGTAATGCGAAAAAAATCTCTAATGATTTGAGACCTCCGAAGAGCTGACCGGCTCTCGCCGCATCATGATAGTCAGTTTTCAGCTTTCTCTACTGAGGTGCTCATTCGGGTAAACCAGTGCACAATCGTAGTAGTTCTCCCTTTACTACCCTAGCTGATGTAGCGGAACATAGGGTAGCAAGAATAGGATCCAGGCAACCCAACTATTGACCAAAGACATGATTCGGAGCCAGCGCATATAGTGCTAAATTCAGGGTGCTGAACAGTAGAAAGTGTTCGGACTTTGTTGCCGTATTGTGGGGCGCTATTAAGTCTCTGGCAAATTTGAACATACCAAAGTGTACGGGTCCAATTTGATAAGGTTATCAATAGAAAAAGGAAAACAGAAAAAAGAACAAGGGTAATGAGCCAAGGCCGTAGAATTTGGGCCGCAAACTGTTTCCGTTATAATTTGATTAATACGTTGAAGGGCATTGATACAAATAGTGCAATAAGCAACGGGCTAAGCCACGACCAAGAGAGAGCTGCATGTGGGTCCTAAAAATAGGTAGAGTGATTGTTAAATAAACCACCTAAAATTCCCCTATACGTGTGTGCTTCGTGCCATCTTGGTATATTTATCCTTTGAAAGGACCAGTGATTGGGCCACCAGGGGGAACCTGTGGAAAGAAAACCTGAAAAGGAGAAAAGGAAACAGTTAGAGTATGTGTGTCCGGGAGCGGTCGAGCCGTATTGTGGATCACATGCTAGTTATGCCTCCGTCTATGCCCATGGTATATTGAGTGCATAGTTATGTATGTGCGGTACGAATACGAACAACGCTACTTGATCGGGAGGCTGAATTGCTAGTCGAGCTCTTGATGAGCGGAGTTGTCCTGCTGCAGAGTAGTCTGGACTCTCTTGACAGTGTCCGGGGGCTCGGCCGCCGAATTGAGGTTCAGCTTGAAAAGGCCGCTCTGTACTTCTTTTGCTAAGGCAGCGGTGTGCTTCTCACTATGGAGGGATCATTTTGATGTCTACTACACAACCTCCTTGTAGATGTTGTTGGGCCTCCAAGTGCAGAGGTTTGTAGGATAGTAGCAAATTTCCCTCAAGTGGATGACCTAAGGTTTATCAATCTGTGGGAGGCGTAGGATGAAGATGGTCTCTCTCAAACAACCCTGCAACCAAATAACAAAGAGTCTCTTGTGTCCCCAACACACCCAATACAATAGTAAATTGTATAGGTGCACTAGTTCGGTGAAGAGATGGTGATCAAGTGCAATATGGATAGTAGAAATATGTCTTTGTAATCTGAAAGTATAAAAACAGCAAGGTAACTAATGATAAAAGTGCGCACAAACGGTATTGCAATGCTAGGAAACAAGGCCTAGGGTTCATACTTTCACTAGTGCAAGTTCTCTCAACAATAATAACATAATTGGATCATATAACTATCCCTCAACATGCAACAAAGAGTCACTCCAAAGTCACTAATAGTGGAGAACAAACAAAGAGATTATGGTAGGGTACGAAACCACCTCAAAGTTATCCTTTATGATTGATCTATTCAAGAGTCTGTAGTAAAATAACATGAAGCTATTCTTCCCGTTCGATCTATCGTAGAGTTCATACTAGAATAACACCTTAAGATACAAATCAACCAAAACGGTAATGTCACCTAGATACTCCAATGTCACCCAAGTATTCGTGGGTATGATTATACGATATGCATCATACAATCTCAGATTCATCTATTCAACCAACACAAAGAACTTCAAAGAGTGCCCCAAAGTTTCTACCGGAGAGTCAAGATGAAAACGTGTGCCAACCCCTATGCATAAGTCCATGGAACTCGCAAGTTGATCACCAAAACATACATCAAGTGGATCACGTGTTATCCCACTGTCACCACAGATAAGCACATGCAAGACATACATCAAGTGTTCTTAAATCCTTAAAGACTTAATCCGATAAGATAACTTCAAAGGGAAAACTCAATTCATCACAAGAGAGTAGAGGGGGAGAAACATCATAAGATCCAACTATAATAACAAAGCTCGTGATACATCAAGATCGTGCCGACTCAAGAACATGAGAAAGAGAGAGAGAGATCAAACACATAGCTACTGGTACATACCCTCAGCCCCGAGGGAGAACTACTCCCTCCTACTCATGGAGAGCGCCGGGATGATGAAGATGGCCACTGGAGAGGCATTCCCCCCTCCGACAGGGTGCCAAAACGGGTCTAGATTGGTTTTCGGTGGCTACGGAGGCCTCTGGCGGCGGAACTCCCGATCTATTCTGTCCCCCGATGTTTTTAGGGTATATGGACATATATAGGCGAAAGATGTCGGTCAGGGGAGCCACGAGGGGCCCAGGAGGGTGGGGGCGCACCTAGGGGGGCAGGCGCGCCTCCCTGCCTCGTGGCCACCTTGAAGCTTCCCTGACGTCTACTCCAAGTCTCCTGGATTGCTTCCTTTCCAAAAATAACTCTCCCAAAGGTTTCATTTCGTTTGGACTCCGTTTGATATTCCTTTCCTTCGAAACACTGAAATAGGCAAGAAAACAACAATTTGGGCTGGGCCTCCGGTTAATAGGTTAGACCCAAAAATAATATAAAAGTGTATAAAAAATCCCATAAACATCCAAAATAGATAATATAATAGCATGGAACAATCAAAATTATAGATACGTTGGAGACGTATCAGCATCCCTAAGCTTAATTCCTGCTCGTCCTCGAGTAGGTAAATGATAAAAATAGAATTTTTGATGTGGAACGCTTTCTAGAATATTCTTCAATGTATTTCTCTCTATTGTGGCATGAATGTTCAGATCCGCAAGATTCAAGATAAAAGTTTATTGTTGACATAAAAATAGTAATACTCCAAGTATGCTAATCAAGCAATTATGTCTTATCAAAATACCATAGCCAAAGTAAACTTATCCCTACAAAGTCATATAGTTTGGCCATGCTTCATTTTCGTCACACAAAATGCTCTCAACATGCACAACCCCGATGACAAGCCAAGTAATTGTTTCATACTTAGCCTTTTCAAACTCTTTCAACTTTTATGCAATATATGAGCGCGAGCCATGGACATAGCACTATGGGTGGAATAGAATATGATGATTGAGCTTGTGTGAGAAGACAAAAAGGGAGAAAGTCTCGCATTGACGCGGATAATCAATGGGCTATGGAGATGCCCACCGATTGATGTCAATGCAAGGAGTAGGGATTGCCATGCAACGGATGCACTAGAGCTATAAATATATGAAAGCTCATTAAATAAACTAACTGGGTGTGCATCCAACTCGCTTGCTCACGAAGACCTAGGGCATTTGAGGAAGCCCATCATTGGAATATACAAGCCAAGGTCTATAATGAAAAATTCCCACTAGTATATGAAAGTGACAAAATAAGAGACTCTCTATCATGAAGATCATGGTGCTACTTTGAAGCACAAGTGTGGAAAAAGGATAGTAGCATTGCCCCTTCTCTCTTTTTCTCTCATTTATTTTTTATTATTTTCTTTTTTATTTGGGCCTTCTTTTTTTGGCCTCTTTTCTTTCTTTCTTTTTTCGTCTGGAATCTCATCCCGACTGTGGGGGAATGATAGTCTCCATCATCCTTTCCTCACATGGGACAATGCTCTAATGATGATCATCACACTTTTATTTTCTTACAACTCAAGAATTAAAACTCGATACTTAGAACAAAATATGACTCTATGTGAATGCCTCCGGCGGTGTACCGGGATTGCGATGAATCAAGAGTGACATGTATGAATTTTTTTATGAATGGTGGCTTTGCCACAAATACGATGTCAACTACATGATCATGCAAAGCAATATGACAATGATGATGCGTGTCATAATAAATGGAACGGTGGAAAGTTGCATGGCAATATATCTCGGAATGGCTATGGAAATGCCATAATAGGTAGGTATGGTGGCTGTTTTGAGGAAGATATAAGGAGGCTTATGTGTGATAGAGCATATCATATCACGGGGTTTGGATGCACTGGCGAAGTTTGCACCAACTCTCAAGGTGAGAAAGGGCAATGCATGCTACCGAAGAGGCTAGCAATGGTGGAAGGGTGAGAGCGTGTATAATCCATGGACTCAACATTAGTCATAAAGAACTCACATACTTATTGCAAAAATCTACAAGTCATCAAAACCAAGCACTACGCGCATGCTCATAGGGGGATAGATTGGTAGGAAAAGACCATCGCTCGTCCCCGACCGCCACTCATAAGTAAAGCAATCAAAGAACACCCCATGCTTCAAATTTTTCACATAACGTTTACCATATGTGCATGCTACGGGACTTGCGAACTTCAACACAAGTATTCATCAATTTCACAATTACTCAACTAGCACACCTCTAATATTACCACCTTTATATCTCAAAACCAACTATCAAGCATCCAACTTCTCTAAGCATTTAAAATTTATAGCCAAAGTGAATTACCATGCTGTTATAAAGACTCTCAAAATAATATAAGTGAATCATGAGAGTTCAACAATTTCTTCAAAATAGAACCACCGTCGTGCTCTAAAAAGATATAAGTGAAGCACTAGAGCAAATGACAAACTACTCCAAAAGATATAAGTGAAGATCAATGAGTAGTCAAATAATTATGAAACTATGTGAAGACTCTAACATTTAAGAATTTCATATCTTGGTATTTTATTCAAACAGCAAGAAAAAAAATAAAATAACGCTCCAAGCAAAACAAATATCATGTGGCGAATAAAAATATAGCTCCAAGTAAAGTTACCGATGAACGAAGACGAAAGAGGGGATGCCATCCGGGGCATCCCCAAGCTTAGGCTCTTGGTTGTCCTTGAATATTACCTTGGTGTGCTTGGGCATCCCCAAGCTTAGGCTCTTGCCACTCCTTATTCCGTAGTCCATCGAATCTTTACCCAAAACTTGAAAACTTCACAACACAAAACTTAAAAGAAAAGTCGTAACCTCCGTTAGCGAAAGAAAACAAAACACCACTTCAAGGTACTGTAATGAACTCATTCTTTATTTATATTGGTGTTAAACCTACTGAATTCCAACTTATCTATGGTTTATAAACTCTTTTACTAGCCATAGATTCATCAAAATAAGCAAACAACACATGAAAAAACAGAATCTGTCAAAAACAGAACAGTCTGTAGTAATCTGTAACTAACGCAAACTTATGGAACCCCTAAAATTCTAAAATAAATTGCTGGACCTGAGTAATTTGTCTATTAATCATATGCAAAAATAATCAACCTAATATCACTCTGCAGTAAAAAAGGCAGCAAAACTCGTGAGCGCAAAAGTTTTTGTTTTTTTACAGCAATATCGCAAAGACTTTCCCCAAGTCTTCCCAAAGGTTCTAATTGGCACATTCACTAATTAAAACATAAAAACTAAATCATAACAGAGGCTAGATAAATTATTTATTTCTAAACAGGAGCAAAAATCAAGGAACAAAAATAAAGTTGGGTTGCCTCCCAACAAGCGCTATCGTTTAACGCCCCTAGCTAGGCATGATGATTTCAATGATGCTCACCTAAAAGATAATAATTGAAACATAAAGAGATCATCATGAAGAATATGACTAGCACATTTAAGTATAACCCTCTTCCTATGTATAGGGATTTTGTGAGCAAACAACTTATGAGAACAATAATCAACTAGCACAGGAAGGCAAAACAAGCATAACTTTAAAACTTTAAGCACATAGAGAGGAAACTTGATATTATTGCAATTCCTACAAGCATATATTCCTCCCTCATAATAATTTTCAGTAGCATCATGAATGAATTCAACAATATAACCATCACATAAAGCATTATTTTCATGATCTACAAGCATAGAAAATTTACTCTCCACATAAGCAAAATTCTTCTCGTTCGGAATAGTGGGAGTATCATAAGAAACTCGAATACTATAAATTGTTTCCACATTAAAGGAGTAATGTTCAGAAAAAGGTAATCATAATCATGAAAAGATTTATAAATATAATCATCTCTACTTTTTATAGCATAAGTATCATCACAATAATCATCATAAGTAGCACTTTTGTTCTCATCATAATCAATTGAAACCAAGGTAGTCAGAATCCCGATTCGACTGCTAGAATCCTACGACTTCACGACCCTACGGAAGCATGTCGATCCAAATCCCACTATGAATCCGAATCAGGTAGAATCCATGTTGGGCCGCGATCCAAATCGTAGAATCCTGTACAAAACTATACAATCCCGTCTATGCTATGGACTACATCCGATTCTACTAACTTATCTAAGTTGTTTGTTTAGTTGTAGAAAAATAGTATGCCATCATCCAAACCCCTTTTCATATACCTCATGGACCTTTATTCCCCTCCCAAGTCCAAACGCTCAGCCATAGACACCTTTGATCCAGCTCTCAGAAACCCTAGATCAAAATTGAGGATCAGGCTGGTCGACATATGAAATTGGCATGAAAAGTAGAATGCTTCAAGATTGATCGGAGAAGGAGGGCAAGACCCTTCAAGGTTTAGCATTGTATGTCAGATAGACAAGTGATCGACTATTCAGGCACTCTAAAAAGAACATAAGTAAATTTCATGCATTGAAGGTTTAAATGTTCTATATATTTCCCTCTCATATATGTTCCATACATGCGAGCTAGATGGTAGGTTAGCCATAAAAAGAAGTGGAATACAACTAGCATTGATGTGTACATACTTTGCTCCATATTTAGTGTCAAAACTCTATAGAACCCATATAAATTTCTTATGTGCATACAAAATATCTTATTTGAGTAAATCTAGTAGAGTCCTCGATTCCATGACTCGATCTTACGACTCGATTCTGTCTGAGGAAAACCGATCCGACTCCAAATCCCGACTCTGACTACCTTGATTGAAACATCTTCCAAGATAGTGGAATCATTACTAAATAAAATCATGACCTCTCCAAATCCACTTTCATAATTTTCACAATAAGATTCAACATCCTCCAAAATAGTGGGATCATTATTTCCTTAAGTTGATACTCTTCCAAACCCACTTTCATCAATATAATCATCATAAGTAGGAAGCATGCTATCATCATAATAAATTTGCATATCAAAACTTGGGAGACTACAAATATCGTCTTCGTTAAACATAGCATTCCCAAGCTTGGGACAAAAATTAATTGCAGCAAATATATTCTCAAACCTGTCATTCTCATCAAACATAGCATCCCCAAGCTTGGGCCTTTTCATATCATAAGCATAATCACTCTCATCATTAATAGTATGGATAGCACCAATAGTATAATAATTATCATCATCACAATGAGTAATAGGAGCAACATTATTTGGGAGGGATACATTTTTACCTTTGCTTCTCCGTCTTTTCTTTTTCTTCTTCACATCATGTGTGGGTTTATCCTCTTTTCGGAGCTCCTTATTAATGATATTGGTTGAATAGGAGGCTCCTCCTCGTTACCTGATTCATCATAAGAAATAATAGGAGGATATTGGGAAGTCTCTTCCCTTTCATCAGTATTCTCTTCATCTTCTATTTGCTTTCTTTTCTTTATGTAATTGGTAATATAAGGATTTTCAACGCAATTCACCGCACAATACATAAAAATTTCTTCTAGATCAATATCGAGGAATTTCTCAAGGTTATATTCTGTAATATGCTTAGTTATACATTTCATTTCTTCATAACCCAAAAGAAAACTAAGTTCATTATGATGTGCAAGGGAAATCAAATCATCACAATTTTTGGACACGATACGATCATGAAACAATTTGCATTTGAGATTTAAATGACCATGTTCATTGCAAAGTTCACAAGTATGGTGTAGTAATTTTAAATTTTCAGCACAAACATCTAGCCTTTCTTGCAACCATTTAGTTTCCAAATACTTATGCCTCTTGGAAAATCTATTTCCCTAATTGGTGTGTACTTGCAGGCTCTATATATTCCACAAAAGTTGACATGCTTATAAGAGGCATTTCCATCATGACTAATGCAATCATCATTAGTACTATGGATATTCAAGGAGTTCATACTAACAACATTGCAATAATGCTCATTATTCAAAGATTTAGTGCCAAACATTTTATAGACTTCATCTAGCATTTGAGCACAATTTTCCTTTCCATCATTCTCACGAAAGATATTAAAAAGATGAAGCGTATGAGGCAAACTCAATTCCATTTTTTGTAGTTTTATTTTATAAACTAAACTAGTGCTAAAACAAGAAACAAAAAGATTCAATTGCAAGATCTAAAGATATACCTTCAAGCGCTAACCCCCACCGGCAATGGTGCCAGAAAAGAGCTTGATGTCTACTACACAACCTTCTTCTTGTAGACATTGTTGGGCCTCCAAGTGCAGAGGTTTGTAGGATAGTAGAAAATTTCCCTCAAGTGGATGACCTAAGCTTTATATAACCGTGGGAGGCGTAGGATGAACATGGTCTCTCTCAAACAACCCTGCAACCAAATAACAAAGAGTCTCTTGTGTCCCCAACACACCCAATACAACAGAAAATTGTATTGGTGCACTAGTTCGGCAAAGAGATGGTGGTACAAGTGCAATATGGATAGTAGAAATATGTTTTTGTAATCTGAAACTATAAAAACAGCAAGGTAACTAATGATAAAAGTGAGCACAAAGGGTATTGCAATGCTAGGAAACAAGGCCTAGGGTTCATCCTTTCACTAGTGCAAGTTCTCTCAACAATAATAACATAATTGGATCATATAACTATCCGTCAACATGCAACAAAGAGTCACTCCAAAGTCACTAATAGCGGAGAACGAATGAAGAGATTATGGTAGGGTACGAAACCACCTCAAAGTTATCCTTTCTGATCGATCTATTCAAGAGTCCGTAGTAAAATAACATGAAGCTATTCTTCCCGTTCGATCTGTCATAGAGTTCATACTAGAATAGCACCTTAAGATACAAATCAATCAAAACCCTAATGTCACCTAGATACTCCAATGTCACCTCAAGTATCCGTGGGTATGATTATACGATATGCATCACACAATCTCAGATTCATCTATTCAACCTACACAAAGAACTTCAAAGAGTGCCCCAAAGTTTATACCGGAGAGTCAAGACGAAAACGTGTGCCAACCCCTATGCATAAGTTCATGGAACTCGCAAGTTGATCACCAAAACATACATCAAGTGGATCACGTGTTATCCTACTGTCACCACAGATAAGCACATGCAAGACATACATCAAGTGTTCTCAAATCCTTAAAGACTCAATCCGATAAGATAACTTCAAAGGGAAAACTCAATTCATCACAAGAGAGTAGAGGGGGAGAAACATCATAAGATCCAACTATAATAGAAAAGCTCACGATACATCAAGATCGTGCCAACTCAAGAACACGAGAAAGAGAGAGAGAGAGAGAGATCAAACACATAGCTACTGGTACATACCCTAAGCCCCGAGGGAGAACTACTCCCTCCTTGTCATGGAGAGCGCCTGAGAGGGATTCCCCCCTCCGGCAGGGTGCCGGAACAGGTCTAGATTGGTTTTTGGTGGCTACGGAGGCTTCTGGCGGCGGAACTCCCGATGTATTCTGTCCCCCGATGTTTTAGGGTATATGGACATATATAGGCGAAAGAAGTCGGTCAAGGGAGCCACAAGGGGCCCACGAGGGTGGGGGCGCGCCCATGGGGCAGGCGGGCCTCCCTGCCTCGTGGCCACCTCAAAGCTTCCTTGACGTCCACTCCAAGTCTCTTGGATTGCTTCCATTCCAAAAATAACTCCCCCAAAGGTTTCATTCCATTTGGACTCCTATTGATATTCCTTTTCTTCGAAACACTGAAATAGGCAAGAAAACAACAATTTGGGCTGGGCCTCCGGTTAATAGGTTAGTCCCAAAAATAATATCAAAGTGTATAAAAAGCCCATAAACATCCAAAATAGATAATATAATAGCATGGAACAATAAAAAATTATAGATACATTGGAGACGTATCACGTTCTGTGTTTCCATTAACTGTTATGATGCCACACGGTCCTAGCATCTTGAGCTTGAGATAGGCATAGTGTGGTATGACGTTGAATCGAGCAAATGCAGTTCGTCCAAGCAGTGCATCATATCCGCTGCAAAAGCGGACGATATCGAAGATTAACTCGTTGCTTCGGAAGTTGTCTGGTGATCCGAAGACAACCTCTAGTGTGATTGAGCCCGTACAGCGGGCCTCTACACCTGGTATGACTCCTTTAAAGGTAGTCTTTGTGGGCTTGATCCGTGATGGATTAATGCCCATTTTGCGCATTGTGTCTTGATAGAGCTGATTGAGGCTGCTACCGCCGTCCTTGAGGACTCGCGTCAGGTGGAATCCATAAATGATTGGATCGAGGACCAGTGCGGCTGAACCTCCATGACGGATACTGGTCGGATGATCCCAACGATCAAAAGTGATCGGGCATGATGACCATGGATTGAATTTTGGGGCGACTGGCTCTATCGCATAGACATCCCAGAGCGTGCGCTTGCGCTCCCTCTTGGGGATGTGTGTAGCATATATCATGTTCACCGTTTTGACCTGAGGGGGAAACTTCTTCTGGCCCCCTGTGTTTGGTTGTCGGGGCTCCTCGTCGTCGTCCTTGCTTTGTGATCCCTTTTCCTTGTTCTCGACGTTTAATTTGCCAGCCTGTTTGAAAACCCAACAATCTCTGTTGGTATGATTGGTTGGTTTGTCTAGGGTGCCATGGATCTTGCACGGACGATCGTGTATGCGGTCCAAGCTAGATGGTCCCTGATTGTTTCTTTTATATGGCTTCTTCTGCTGACCGGACTTGGAGCCCCTGAATCCGGCATTGACTGTGGTGTCATCGGGATTATCACCATTGCTTCGGCGTTTGTGTCTGCTGCGTCAGAGCTTGCCGCTGCTATTTTTGGCCTCGGAGGTGCCCGTTTCATTTGCTGTATTTTTGCTACGGGCCAGCCAACTATCCTCACCCACACAAAAGCGGGTCATGAGTGCCATGAGGGCTGCCATGGACTTCGGCTTTTCCTGGTCGAGGTGGCGGGCGAGCCATTCGTCATGGATGCTATGTTTAAAGGCCGCTAGGGCTTCGGCATCCGGACAGTCGACGATCTAGTTCTTTTTAGTTAGGAACCTAGTCCAGAATTTCCTGGCTGACTCCCCAGGCTATTGAACTATGTGACTTAAGTCATCGGCATCTGGTGGCCGGACATATGTACCTTGGAAGTTGTCAAGGAAGGCTTCTTCCAAGTCCTCCCAGATGCAAATAGAATTTTCAGGCAGACTGTTTAACAAGTGCCGAGCTGGCCCTTCGAGTTTTAATGGGAAGTATTTGATGGCGTGGAGGTCATCTCCACGAGAAATATGAATGTGGAGAATAAAGTCCTCGATCCACACCGCGGTGTCTGTTGTTCCATCGTAAGATTTGATGTTTACGGGTTTAAACCCTTCTGGGAATTCGTGATCCATTACTTCGTCAGTGAAGCAAAGAGGGTGTGCAGCGCCTCTATATCGGGCCGCATCGCGATGTAGCTCCGATGGAGTCCGTTTGCGGCAATCGGCCCGTGCATAACTAGGTTTGTCATGTCCGAATAGATAGCCGTCGACACATGTCGAGGCACGTCCTCGCGATGCGTAGATCGATCTGGTATATCTTGCTCTGTTGTTCAAGTCTTGCCGAAGGTCATATGTGTGCCCATGAGCTGTTTTATCTCTTCCTTTATAATGAGGCTGGGCGGGCTGGTATTTGGCTTGAGTTGCCGCTTTATCCCGACCACGTGGTGGTCAGTCAGCCCCATGGCGTGATGATGGCATGCTCCAGCGCCTCATCATCGAACTGAGGTAGAAATTTGCGCTTTGGGTAACTTTTGGCTGGGTGCTTAAGGCCGTATTCCTTGGCTGTCAGGACATCAGTCCATCTATAATTTAGCAGATCTTGATCAACTTGAAGCTGCTGTTGCTTCTTTTTCAGGCTCCTTGCAGTGGCTATTAGCTGGCGCTTAAAGCACACCTGCTCGAGAGGTTCCTCAGGCACGATGAAATCCTCGTTGCCGAGGCTCACCTCATCCTCGGAGAGTGGAAGATAATTACTGTCCTCCGAGTCTTCATTTATGGCCTGTTCATCGGGGCTAACTTTCCCATCTTCCCGTTCTTCTTGTTCGGAAGTTGCTTCAACGGGGTCTTCATTATCTTCGGCACCGTCCGGAGTATTATCTTCTCCTGTGCCGGTATTGCTATCTTTTGCATGACGTGACTTAGAGCGGCGCCGCTAACGTCGGTGCTTAGGCTGTGTCCCAGGAGGTTTATCCTCGACTGGATCTTCTTTGTCGTCCTCGTTAGGTTCTTTAGGTGTATCCACCATGTACATGTCATACGAAGAAGTGGTCGTCCAACGTCCAGTGAACGGCGGGTTTTGGCCATGCTCCTCATCTGCATCGTCATCCATACCATCGATGTCTTCGGAGCCGTAATTGAGCATATCGGTTAAGTCTTCGACAGTGGCTATGAAGTGGGTGGCGGGTGGGAAGAGAAATTCCCCGTCATCAGCTTCTAGTTCGAACCAGATATAGTTGGGCTGTGAATCCCCTGCTAAGGATAGATTTTTTAATGAGTTCAGCATGTCACCTAAACGCGAGTGCCGGAAGATGTCCGTGGCACTGTATTCGAAGATCGAAGAACGATCATGCTCGATACGCGGACGCACATGGTTCGGACCTTATGGCTGGAAATGAGTTCGAGGTTCCGGTGATACAGACATCACCGGAGGTTAGGTGCGTGTGCGTCTTCAATGCCGTGGAGTCTGCGGCTTCTGTGGCGGGGTTAAGCTTCCCGTCCTCGGATGGCGCGATCTACTCTGGATCAAAGGCCAGAGCAGTTACAGGTGCAATTTCCTAGGTATGGCCCGATGACAGATCTAAGTCATGTTCATCGAGGTGACGGGGAGTGACTGCCGTGGTATCGAATTCGTCGAAGATCAAGTCTCCGCGGATATCCGCGACGTAGTTCAAGCTCCCGAATTTGACCTGACGGCCAGGGGCGTAGCTGTCGATCTGCTCTAGATGGCCAAGCGAGTTGGCCCGCAGTGTGAAGCCACCGAACACGAAGATCTGTTTGGGGAGGAAGGCTTCCCCTTGGACAACATTGTTGTGGATGATTGAAGGAGCCAACAAACCTTTTGAGGACGGCACCGTGGAACTCTCAATGAAAGCACCACTGTCAGTGTCACAACTGGCGGATCTCGGGTAGGGGGTCCCGAACTATGCGTTTAAGGTCGATGGTAATAGGAGACAGGGGACATAATGTTTACCGAGATTCGGGCCCTCTCTATGGAGGTAATACCCTACTTCCTACTTGATTGATCTTGATGAATATGAGTATTACAAGAGTTGATCTACCACGAGATCATAATGTCTAAACCCTAGAAGTCTAGCCTGTATGACTACGATTGAATATATCCCGATCCGGACTAAGCCCTCGGTTTATATAGACACCGGAGAGGACTAGGGTTGTACAAGGTCGGTTATAGAGAAAGGATTCTTCATATTTGGTTGCCAAGCTTGCCTTCCACGCCAAGAGAGTCCATCTAGACACGGGAGAGAGTCTTCGGTCTTGTATTTTGATAGCCCATTACTCCGGCCCATGTCCACCAGGCCGGACGCCCGAGGACCCCTTAGTCCAGGACTCCCTCAGTGAGTACAAGGTTAGAACCATCACCGGCGATGAGTTCGATGTCATCTACACCGGTTCTTCCGCAATGATGAAAGAATGCCTTGCTCGCTTCAAACGCATGTTCGAAAACTCAAATGATGAGTGGGTCGCTAGGCTAGATGTTGAGTACACCACAGTCATGGGAAGCGAGAAGAATCTAAAGGAGGCAGAGAAGAAGTAGCCCACCGTGATCCAGGTTTGTGTGCACGACTTATTCTTGGTCTACCACATATGTCATGCCGATGTTGAGTGCGAGGAATTTAAGAAGTTCCTCAAGGACGGCCGAGTCAAATTCGTTACTTTAGACTTTAGGAACGACAAGGAAATCCTGGGTCGGATAGGCCCTGTTGTAGGCAACCCCTTCGACCTCCAGAAGGAAGGGCTGGTGCCCTCCCGTGATCAGCCTTCAATGCTGAGCCTGGCAGGAGCCATGGTTCTTCCTTCGTATGGTAAACTGAAGAAACCTCCGCACACGTTTCATCATGCATGGCAGTGGAATGTACTAGAGATAGACCACATCCACTACGCTGCAATGGATGGCTACTTTTGTTTCAATATCTACAAGGGTTGGATGAAGAGCAAGAGCCAAGTGTGCAGTTCAAGCAAAGAAGTATCGCCCAAGAGGAAGAGGGACAAGGATGAAGTCGAGGACGTGGACGAGGACTCCGAGTAAGGTGACAGTGTCGTTGCTCATGGTGGTTCTAATGCAGTGTCTACCAGATTAGTTGCTTAGTTTAATTTCTGATGTGCTTAGTTTTATTTGAGCGGTGTGTTGTGCTGAGCCCCCAGCAGAACTATGTTATGTTTCTTATCGTTACTTTAACTCTTCAGTACGTACATACTAGTATTTCTTACAGTTCATCTTTTATTTGGTATAGTACTACGACTACCACTCGTTTCTTCACATTATATACGTACTGTATATATGGCCAACATCATATAGCCAACAATTTAGTTGTCAAAGAATTTCAGGGGGCTTAGTTTTGTCAAAGAATTTCAGGGTGCTTAGTTTTATTTGACGGGTGTATTGTGCTGGACACCATTATTGTGGCTCAAATCTCTTTTGCCATGTTATAATGACATAAATACCGATGGACCAACATGCCAGCTCTCCCTCTACCTCATTACAGTAAAATAAAGTGTGGGGCCTACTTGATCCCAACAACATTCTTATTTTCCTGTAAAATTGTTCGCTTGTTTACTCCTGACAAGCGGGGCCACACTTATCATTGCGAGAATCGGCTTATTTTTGTCATGTTACATGGTCAACGGGTTTGACGTGAAAATCACAATGTCTAATGGTATTTTTGAGCAAACATCTAACTTAAAGATGGCATTTTTGAGATATCTAATTGCATTTTTGAGCAGGCATCTCACGGATCGATGGCATTTTTTAGTAGTTGTAACTTTTAATGGAAAAACTAAGTAGTGATACACAAACTAGTGGCATAAATAATAAGAATCCAAGAATTAAATAGGTATGATGGTTTCTTTAATATAATTTAGCACCCCATTTAAGCACGTACTAGATTTTTAATAGTACTATATGCATAATTTGGCGACGAGCGCTCTCTATATGTACCACCTTTTTTCTTTAATTTCATTTTGTTAGTTTTGCTCCATGGTGCAATCCAACGATCCTACTATTGTACAAAAGTATACATTTTTAAAAGGCTAGAGGGCGGGGCAGTCTAGCTAGGTCGGTTTCAAGAGAGGCGAGGGCCTTTGTGATTTGATGGCTCATTACTACTGGAAGGAGGGGCCTTGTGATTTGACTTCTCGTATAAATGTGTCGACAACCTAAGGAGGAGCAAAGAACCGTGCGGTATACTCAAGTTTTCCATTGGAGTACGATGGAGGAGCACGAAACACGGCAGCCCAGTGCCATATATCTATTCTCTACTCTTATTATATATTACTAGCAAGAGGCATTGTTCTATTGGCAACAAAGAATGATCTAATTTGCTAGTCATCTCATTTTTAGCATTGTTCTACTCATGCCTCACAGAGAACGTGACACGTGCGGTGAAACACTCAAAGCAAAAGAAGAAACACAGGAGCAAAAGAAGAAGGAAGATTATCACCCCCAAAAAAAGGAGGACACACACACAAGTCTGGGGCGCTGCTCTCACTACATGAAGGGTTGCCGGCCGCGGAGTTGTAAATGCTTCTTCATCACCTCCACAACCTCCATCTCCTTGCGCGTCTCCTCCGCCATCTTCTTCATTGTGTCCATGACGCGGGATTTCTCGATGCGAGCCTTCATCATCTGTTCCACGGCCGCATTACATACCTTGACAGTAGCCGGGTGCTCGATGCAGAGCTTCACCAACTCCTCCTTCTGTTCCATGACGAGGGCCTGCAACATCTTCATCGAGGAACTACTATTCACATGCAGCTTCTTCTAGCCAGAGTTGTCCTCCTTCACCAGGACGAGCTCATGGCAGAGCTTCGCCTTGTCCTCCTGAAGTTGTAGGATTTCACCGGTCGCCTTCTTCTTCGAGGAAATGCTCTTCTTCAGCAGCATCACCAAGCCGACGGGCAACTCCCCCTACTCATTGAGCTCAGCGGGCATGTCGTCGAGGCTCTCCTTCAGCAGCTCCACCAAGCCGTGGATGAACTCCTTCTGCTTATTGAGGTGCTTATTGAGCTGATCGGGCATGCCATTGAGGGATAACGACTCCAGCGCCGCCATGTTCGCCTCTGCGGCTAGGGCGCTCCTGGGAGCCATCACCTACCCGTGAGAGATCTTTCGAGGTCTCTGCGTGGCAGCGAGCCCTCTTTTTTCTGCAGCCTTGGTTACCGCTCCCTTGTTACGAGTAGTTCTCGACCTAGAGCTCTGCACACCGGCCATGGCAAGGATGGACAAAGAAGGAGGACTTATGAGGAGGAAGGTAGAGTAATTTTCGGTTAGGTAGTTCCCCTTTTTATAACCTAAGTACTAACACTAGTACTAAAACATGCATAGTGGGAACACGTTCAGGTTCGGTACATACTGGTAGGTGTGAGCAGGCTTGCACTTAATTGTAGCACTAGTACTTTGGAATGTGATGGGAACAAGGTAGAGATTAATTGATGGTTTTGGTTTCGAGGCCCGAAACGGCTCCCGATGAGTTTAGTGGAACATAAATTTCAAGTACTCCTGATGAGTTTAGTAGAACATAAATTGTTTAACATAAAAATACATCATTAAAATAATCGAATATTTGAAGTTTGTAATGATATATTTTCCATAATGTATGCCTCATATTAAGTTGGTCAAATTAATGACCTAGGTACACGTCAGTGATGTAGTACACTGCTCAAATGCGGTCACACAAGTCAGTGATGTAACTAGTCGTACATGTCAGACCAAGCCGATGCATGTCCCTTCGGTGAGACGCGGGGCCGACCGACCGTCTGTTGGTGCGACCGACCATAAAGTGCTTACGTGATGGAGACTTCTGGTTGTGGCTTCGGTTGATTGTCACGACCAAGCATTCTAAAACTAGTGATAAAACAATTACCATCTTTTTCCAAATGACCAAGTATTTTTTACAGGAAAACAATACATATAGATGGAGTGATTGTCAAGGTTGCAAACCGACATAGCGTTGCAAGTTCACTGCAGAAGCAACCGACTAGGTCACTGCATCGCTGGCGGGGAAGGAGGGCAACCCAACTCGCCTACGATGCATGCCCAGCTGCGCTGCCGCAACTGGTCCGGGGATTTAACTTCTCCTACCGCCCATTTGAACAGTTTCATCGGTTGCTCATGCCATTGTGCAAGCATGCACGTTCTTTCCTCCGCAGTCGACTCCATGAATATGATCTCTGCCATTATCCCTAGCTTGAAATCAACACGCGGTGCTAGATGCTGACATCCCTCAGCATCTCTTCCCTGAGATCGACTTGTGCTTCTGCCTTGTGCTACGCCAGGCGCAGCTCCTTGGAACTTCTCTCCAATCGATGCGACGCTTCCTCGATCCGATTTGCCCTTGCTGCCCACCACCTGAAACACAACCCTGGCATGTCCTCCGGTGCCACCAATCTGTGATTCCAGAGCAATGGATCCCCTCTAAAACACATGTGGGTTTCGCTCAGACGTGGCAGTGCTGCGGGCCGTAGCGAGAGGGCAGCCCGCGGAATCCTGGGATCCAAGGGATTATCCATGGCGGGATCCAGTGGGCGAGGCAGGGAGGCTAGCCTAGGCACTGGGAGAGCCCTACGAGGCTAAGATAAAGATAGTACTACTCCACTCCGTCCATATTTAAATACAAAGCCCACCAACAGTAGCCCTGGCAAAAATTGATCATGCTGCCCGCGTCCTGGTTTATTGGCCCCCTTTTTTGTGCCAATTTTTATGACATGCATACATATTATGTTACTTACAAATATGGTCAAAAATTAGCACAAAATACGAAGGAGACCAATCGAAGTACTGGCACCCCATGATTTAACTACTCACATGCATGCAGTGGAGTAGTAATGTCTTTCTTCCGCCCTCACGTCCACTCAATTTGCATGCGCTGTATTAATTTACCATCAATGAAATGAAGGACTTTACACGCGTCAAATTATCACATGGGGTGGATCTTCGTACAAAAATGTGTCGCCCCATGTACCCGCGTGTGCGTGCGAGGGAATGAGTGTGTGCGTGGCGTGCGTGCACATCTTCACTTCGTGCATGTACCGCTAGTGTGGCTCGGAGAGGACGAGTACATTCTTATGGAAGCAGCAGCACGTCACTGTGATCAATCAACACAAGGAGGTCGCAACAACGGCTCCACATGTGCCATGTAGCTTCATGAACTGTAAGAGAGACACTATGTAGCGTGCCATTGGAATTCTAATTTACATGTTTGCACATACTCGAAGTACTAGTAAGGTACACGTGCATTGCACGCATCAGATTTGGCAACCAAATTATGAATAGATACCACACTATAGCATGTAAGCTCTGAGTCATATATGCCTGATGTAGACCTTCATTTAATTTTTATAGTTCATCTCATTCAAAATAAATTAGTTTAAATAAAAAAGCTAGGGCCTCTTTGATTCATAGGATTTCCAAAACGCGGGAATAGAAAAACATGGGATTAGAATGGAATGTCGTCTTGAATCCTACATGATTGTAAGTGTTTGATTGTGCATAGAAAAAACGCATGATTCTTTCAAAGTGGTTTGAGTGGATGGCATGTTTCCTATGAAATCTAGTGCAAATGAATCCTATGGAAAAATTTCTATGGTTTACAATCCTACGAATCAAACAACCAAGATAGGAAAAATTCCTAAGGATTAGAATCCTCCAAAACTCCTTTGAGAATCCTTTGAATTAAAGAAGCCCTTAATCTATTTTATGATTCATGGAATTGTGCATTGTAAAGCATAAAGTAAAAACAAATAATGGCAATTCTACTACAAAAAAAGTTTGGGCAGTTATGATACGGAAGATTCTAGAACAAAGGAGACGCACTTATGTTTTGAGGTTTGCGCATTATGCTTAAGTTCAATCATGGAGTCTGCTAGATTGTACATGTGGCAAAATCCGGTGGGGGCTAGAACATGGTGAGAGGGGCCAAGTGGAGGGAGACTATGAAGGAGTGCACAAGTGCGAGATCGATATTTGAAGAGAGGGGGCGAGAACGTGTGCTATTGCACGCAGTGGCGGAGCCATGAAAAATAAATGAGCTAGGGAGCCAAGCATTGCTAATCCTTTACGAGGAGGGCCAATTCATCAACTTAAACCATTTTACCAGCAATTGTCTAATGATCACATTCATATTAGCCTCGATATATAGTGATGTTAGGGGGGTAGGGCCCTTGCTGCCCCTGTCTTTGCCACTGTGCGCGCGTCTGAGAGATGAAGCAGAGGCATGGTTGATGAGAGGGGGACGTTGGATGTATAATTAATGTGGGCCTATTAGCTATGTAATCCTATATAGAGAGGTATATATTGATAGATGTGGATGTGGAAAAGAGGGTGAGACCTCACTAGATATATAGATTGATCAGTTTGTGTGGAAAACTGTGAAAGACCTAGCTATATATACACACACATAGAGGAACATCGATCATTGCGCATGCACGTGAGAGATAAAGAATGCCCGATATGATGGGGAGGGGGAGGTGTGTGTGTGCATGCATGGGAGACCAACCTAAAGAAAAAGATTGCATGTGTGCGGTGGATAATGCCGACTAGTACTGTCTGTGCATATGCATGAGAGGAAGTTAATGGTACAATTATAAAGAGAAGATGACTGTGTGGGTGTAAAAGACTAGGTGACATCATAATCAATGTAAAGTATAATTCAAATATTTGAATAAGAGATCACGATGTTTGAAACCCATGCATGCATGAATATAACTGAGATATGCGTGGTGTGGCTTGGAAACGAGCATGTTGTACTGTATACACATTGAACAAGGTCAGACTAATTTGTATTTGAGATATCGATGGCAAACATCATTTAGCCACATTGCATCCGTGCATGGACACACTATTCTGATTGGAGATGATGGGTGGCTTTCGCATCACATATATATATCTATACCCCTATATATATTATATTTTGTATTCTTTATATAGTGTGTGGATAACTTTAACTTTGAAAGATGGTCATTGGATGAGGCCAATCCGATGGTGCAGAGATGGCAAATTTGAGCACAACTGGCCGTTGGATATCATCTAGATTCCACCAGATTTTGCCACATGTACAATCTAGAAGACTCCATGGTTGAACTTAAGCATAATGCACAAACCTCAAAACACAAGCACTTCTTCTTTGTTCTAGAATCTTCCGTATCAGAATTGCCGAAATGTTTTTCTACATGATTTGCCATTTTTTTACTTTATGCCTTACAATGCACAATTCCATGAATCTTAAAATAGATTAGCTTTCCTATAAAAACTAGATGATTTTGAATGAAATGAACTATAAGAATTAAACGAACATCTACATCACGCATATATGACTCAAAGCTTACATGCTATAATGTGGTATTTATTCATAATTTGGTTGCCAAATCTCATGCGTGCAATGCACGTGCACCTTACTAGTATAAATGGTGTTTGTGTGTGTGTGTGTGTTGTGCTTGTTAAACACATTGTACGTAGTATATCATACATGGTTTAGATTCCGAACATCTAGCTAGAGCATACATGTACTATGATTTGAATTCAACATAAAATCTATACATATATTTGAATTTGAGATCGTATGTACATGTAGTTCGTATTTATAAATGAATTTACTTCTCCTATATTCATGTCATGTGTTGTGAAGATAATATTTAGATGGTTGTATAACTAACCTGAGTACAATCCTATTCAAACAGGGAAAATGTACTCAAATTTAGCCCATATGCTAGACAACACACATTGTTTTTTCATTTTTGAGGGAAGTGTAAATTGTTTTGGTACTATACACATTATGTTTGTTGTCCTGATTTTTGGACATAGCTCCCTCTAGTGATGAGGAGCGAATTGTCTTTTTTGGTACACGTTAAGCTTGTTCTCTCAAGATTTCAAGCCACGCCTTGTTATGCCAAAATTTCAAGCTAGCGTCTCTGTCTATCGCGCTACGAAACTCCCGTCTCTTCAACCTGCGCCTTGTTACCCTGAAATATTTAAGATATATCTTTGTCTCATTGTGCTCCGATAACTCCCTCCATATCAACCCGTGCCTTGCTATTCCAAAATTACAATGCGCGCGAAAACTCCCACCTCCTGTGAAATCCCGACACGTGAAATGCCCGTGATACCCCTGAACCGAAAGAACCGCCTAGCTCAAGTCGGTGGGGGTACTTTCGTAACTTACCCCACATTTCGGACAAGTGTGTCCCTAAGCCATGGTTCCCCACTCCCATCCCATCCGCCCACCCATTCGTAGACCGAGGCCGCGAAAACCCGTGAAGCCCCACACCCTCCTCGGTCTGCCACCCAGCCGGAGCCTCTTCCCCAACGATGTCATCCACAGCAACACCTCGACGTCCCTCATCCACCATTCCGGATGAGGATCCATCGTCGATCTCGTCGTCCCGCCGATTCAGCCACCCCGTCCTCCACCTCCAAGGAGTTGCCCTGACGTTCCCTCGTATTTAGCGCCACCTCCATTCCCACACCACCATCTTCACCTGCACCACCAGAAGAGCATCATCATCACCGTTTCCTCAGATGAAGCTGAGGCCTAATCGGCGCCACCAAAGAGGTTGTACACTAATCGCCACATTTTCTTCTTGATTCGATCTCACGGTGCTGCAGGCGCTCAGTCCTGAGCCGACACGGTGCGGCTCCATCCACGGCGACATCGCCGGCCACTTCCTCCACAGCGTCGCTCCCTCGGCGGTGACGTCCACATCAGTAGGAGCTGCTGCTGCTTTAGCTCTCACTCGCGCTACTGCTCCGCTCTTGCTCTCGGTCCCCTACTTGGTCTGCTCTTGCTCTTGCTCTTGCTCGCGCTGCTGCTCTCGCTCTTGCTTGCGATGCTTCTCCGATTTAGCTACACTTCAGTCGACTGGATCAACTTTCAGGTCAGTCAATTTTCAGGGGGTGGGGGCTCGCTGGACTTAAGGAAGTACCAGCCGCAGCGGGGAGGGGGGCTCGCCGGAGAGGTACCCCAGTATCTATCTTAGGGTTCAGGGTGGGGGCAGTGGTCGCCGGTGGTGGTCGGGCGGTGGCGTGGGGATCGCCGGAGAAAAAGCTCGACACGGGGGGCCTAGAGGGATGGCCGGGGCGGCGGCGGACCAGCGGTGGGGAGTGGTTTCGGGGCGGGCGGGGTGGTGGCTGGCGGTTCAGGGTAGCCTCGCCTGATGCTGCTACATGACCAGCTACCTCGGCTCTCGCACGCACTGCTGCTGCTACTGCTTTTCTGCTACTAGTGCATTCAGTCTCGACAGAAAAATTCAGTTTCGACAATTAAGTTTAGTTTTGACAGTTAAATTCAGTTTCGACAGTTAAGTTCAGAGATGAGCGGTTGATGTATTTTACATCTAGCACTTTGTGGTTATGTATTTTACGTCATATATTGGAGATGCTATTAGAATTCCACTCAGGTTAACGTTGTCTCTCTTGTCCTGCCTCAGCCTCGGCGTTGTACAACTCACCGAGCTGCTCCAACGATGAAACCCTCCATCACAGCGGAGTAGTACCCGGGGCTCCATCTCTAGACGCCTAAGATCTTCTTCCCCTCCACCGACAGCCAAGTCAGCCGGATCATCCTCACTGACCAACCTAATAACACAGAGATCGACATGGCTTCGCCAAAGCGGTTGTACACTTGTTGCATCTCTTTTTTACTCTACATGTTATATATATATATTGTCCACTGAGCACACGCGGTAACGTGAATTGTGATTAGTTTCTCCTACTATATGACAATCAGTGAGGTACCAGGCAACTTAGCTATCCGTGATGGACTCTCTTGAACGCCATCATTATTAATCTCTGCATGTTTGAGTTGTGCATTTGTCGATGGGCCTGGGAGTTGAGCTAGTAGGGCAGTGGCATGGGTCCAAAGTAATAGAAGTAGCACAAAAACATTTTTTGAGTGTAGGCTTTTCCTTGCTCAAGCCTGCCTACTAGAATCGCCAATGCTTGAAAGGAAAAGTGAAGGAAAAACATAGGAACTGGAAAGTTTCCTATGGTACTACTATTCATGAATTTGGTTCAAAGGAATGGAGAAAAGGAAAACTGTAGGATTTGTTCCTTTAGTGATTCCTTGAAAGAAAAACCGTAGGAATTTTAATTTCCACTTGTCCTCCTTTTCAAATTCCTATTCATGAAGCACAATACTAAGAGATAGTAGCATAATAGCATTATAACCATACATTTTCTTGTGCTTTGACTTAATCTCACCTTGCTTCTTTGCATCCTGTGGTCTTCCAATTCTTGTGAATCAAACACCCAGATTGGCATAAATCATGTGTTTTTAAATTCTCTGTTTTGCACGTGCATTCCTATCCTATTCCTGTCTATTTCCTATCCCTGCATTGTAGAATCCTCAAATTCAAACAAGCCCTTACACAATTACTTCTGTTATAGATATGTGTCAAAGAAAACCTTGTGTGGTTTGTCCTGATCCTGCTGTGCTGTGTTCCACCCTAGCTCAGCTGCTCTAACGACGGAATGGTTCACCACAGTAGGGATCTGCTCTCCAGACTATCTTTTGCCGCCTCAGATCTTCTTCCCCGCCGCCGGCAGCCACGACAACTGCATTACCATCATCAACTGAGCAGATGACCTTGAGGACTACATCGGTCCGCAAGAGAGGTCGCACTCTTTCGTGTCTTCTTACGTTATGCATCGCTTAATATGATGACATGCTACTTTATCGTCGTGTTCACCTATTAGACTCCGAGTCAGGTCCAAACTAATGCTGAAACTTATTTTTTTAAATGGTTGTGGGGTACATATTGGGGCAGCAATCAGTACTATCTGTCTACTATATGGTTAATCTCGAGAGTTTACTATGAGTTTCATGTTGGGTGCAAACAAACATTAAAGGAGCCATTATCTGTATTTTTAACTAAAGCTATTATCTGCCTGCTATCATTGGTTTTAGGTCTATCCACAGTTTGCTACCATCACTCTGGATTTGTGCATGCTCTCCTTACATAATCTCACTATGTTTTATTCCTATGCATGTCAGTTATTGTACACAATGGAACTGAACATGTAGAGCGAAAGAGACGAGTCTTGCGTGGTAATAAAATTTCATGCAGATGTCGCTCCATGGTGGGTGCAAAGGCAACCCCCCTCCACCCATTTTGGAATGTAATCAAGAGGAAGATAACTATTTTGATGGGGATTCAGAAGGAGAAGACCACTCCTATTTACCCCCTGAGGTCTTCACTCTAACTTGGCATGCTGATGTTGGTAATATCATGCATATGGTGCCTTGCATTGCTTACTGGATACATCAAATATGTCATCTGCTTAGTTTATACATGCTTTGTGTCAATGCCATCTGTTTAGTTTCTTTATCGTATATGTGAATCATGCAATGCCATCTTGTTTAGCTAGGCATCATATATGTGAATTTTGCAATGCCACCTTGGTTAGCCAGTCATCTTATATGTGAATTATATCATGCCATCATTTTTTATTATGTGTTAAATATGTCAACAATTTTAGTACATTCAATTACTCTTCCTGTGCATCAGCCATTCGGCACGGTCATGGAAAAATCTGAAGTGGAAACAAGGTCTTCAGAGCAGACAATGCTATCTGACGAAGCGCATGTCTTGCTGGTTACGGATAGCTCCTCAGAGGAGGATTCAGAGACAGATGGCCAGTCCTATCCCCCCCCAAGGTGCATGCTCTAACTTGGCAGGGTTATGTTCCTCATATCGTGCGTATGGTATCTTGCATTGCTATGTTATTTTCTTAGTTTAGACATGCTTTGTGTGAATGCCACTTGTTTAGTGTCTAATTACCATATATGTGAATTATGCGATGCCATCTTGTTGCAAGACATTATATATGTTAATTATGCAATGCTATCTTGTTGCAAGGTATTATATATGTGAATTATGTCATGCCATGCTATTTAGCCAAGCGTCATATATGTGAATTATATCATGTCGTCCTTTTTTGTATTTCTCGTTGCATTTGTCGACAATGTTTGTATATTCAACTTCTCTTCCTGTGCATCGGGCATTTGAATTGGTGATGGAGAAATCTGGAGTGAAAACAAGGTCTTCAGAGCAGACAATGCTACCTGCTGAAGCAGATATCTTGCTGGTTATGGATGGCTCTTCAGAGGAGGATTCAGAGGCACATGACCAGTCCTATTACCCCCCTAAGGTGTATGCTCAAACTTGGCAGGGTTATATTACTCATATCATGCATATGTTGTATTGCAATGCTTAGTTTTTACATCATATGCACAATATTGAATGCCATCTCCTTAGTTGACAAATCATATATGCGAGTGCCCTCTGCTCACTTGCTTAGTATATAAATCATATATTTGAATTATATCATGCCAAGATGTTTACATAGACAACATGTACTGAATTATGGCATGCCAACCCATTTTCTAAAGACATAATATAGTTATATCATCTCATCCTGTTTACATAGTCATCATATTTTGAATTATGTCATTCTATCATGTTTAGTTAGCCATCATACATTTGAAATTGTGTCATGCTATCCTGTTTAATTAGCCATCATATATGTGAAATTATGTCCTGCTATTCTATTTGGTTAGACAACATAAATGTGAATTATTTCATGCCCTGTTTTCTTCCCTACTATCCATTGCACGTGTCTATCTTACAATGTCTGTACATTCAATTAATTTTCTTGTTTATCAGCCATTTCAATTGGAGGGGGTGATGGCAGTATCTGTGGGAGTAAAAACACGGTCTTTAGAAAAGATTGTGCTACCTGTCGATGCAGATAGAACCACGGTTGTACTTGCCCAAGAACCAGCCCCACCACACGTAACTCAGACTCACGCAGATTGTATCCCTACCCAGTTGGACAAAGAACCAGCTACACCCCTTCTAACCCCAACCCCAGCAGATAGTAACCTAGTTCCAGTTGACACAGCACCGTCTCCACCACAGAGCACCCAAACACGGGCAGTTAGTAAGGCAACTGCAGTGCCCAAAGCACGAGGACCACCACCCTGAACCCCAAGTCAACGCTTAAAGCATAAGAAGAATTGTTCTCAGGTCAGGTTCCGTAGCTATGGTTCATACTACTTTGCTCTTGCATCACTGTATTTACTCATACCAACTAATTTCAAATTGAAGGATGCAATTGAAACTCCAATGGCGAAACAGGTATGTTTTAAAACTGTTTCTTTAACGTGTTTGCTGTTGTAACTTGCTCTATGTTGATTTCAGTTTCAATTGAATAAACAGTTATGTTCTCATGCCATGCACATTACAAGTGTTGTTATTGTTGTGTAGTTTCCCACACTTATATTCTATCTATGCTGCTTTGTCTTAAATAGATATGATTCAAACTATATCTATCTTGATTTGGCAACATAACTAGAATGATATAGACCATACAGTGACCATACTACATAGATATATGCTTGTTTCATGTTGTTATCCTGTCCACCTTACTATTGAACTGGTTTACCAAAATGAGTTTCATATGCTACATTGTAAACCTGTGATGTGTTAATTTGTTTCTCTTTTAGAACTCGGATAAAATATTGGAGAAGAGTACCCCGTTATGCAATGGTAAAGGAAGTAATGCAGATAAGGTTTAAGATAGTGAGACATCCCTGTTGGTCTCCAAGAAAGCTGATAAAAACTATATTGAAGACACTGAGACAACCCCAAAGTCCTGTCTTGATGTAGTGTTCGAGTTACTGGCTACTACTTCTAGCACCAGCTCTTCAAACTCGCTGCCTGAATCATTTTGGCTTCTTGAGTCTCAACTTCAAGTTGAAAGACATCGATCAGATGTTATGCAATAGGAAGCCGAAGGACTGAGGAAGTCCCTGCAGAATTCAGATGCATACTTTCTGGTGCAACAACAAGTGCTGGAGGATTTAAGCGCCAAACAAGAGAAAGTTAATAAGCTTGCTAAGCATCTTGCCAGCATTATGGGTACCCAGGATATTGTTTCTTGAGCTCTTCTGAATTGGTTTCAGTCCTAGACTTGTTTTGCTGTGGCGTTTATTTGCACTGGTTGCCAACTTTGACAACCAGTGTATATGATATGCTGCTTTGTTCCCTATATTTGCACTGATGGCGAACTTTGATGCCCAGTGGATGTAATATGTGTAATAGCCGTGATAGCCTAGCGTAAGTTGCTTGCTTATTTATTTCCTTGTTGTCTTGTTTATTTGTTTGCTTGTAGTCAGTGCAGTTCTTTTTCCGTGGTTTGCTAGTGGCCGCAATAACCTATTTTTTAAAACTGGGCCACAATAACCATGGGCTACATATTTACTGTAGTTACCATGGGCCTTCTACGGGCCGTAGAAACAATGGTCCTTCTTAGGGCCATAGAAAGAATGGGCCTTCTACGAGCCGTAGCATCAATGGGCCTTCTACGTGTCGTATGATCGATAGGCCAAATATGGGCCAATAACAGACCGCATTATGGGTCGTAAACGGGCTAGATTTGGAATCATCCATTCATGGGCCGACAATAACAGGCCATCGTTAGTCGGCCGTATTTGATGACGTTATGAAAACGACCCAACGGAGTAACGGGCCGCAAACGGGCCGATTGTAACCGCGGGTTGAATTTGGCCCACAGGCAAAAAAGGCCAATGAGAGCCGTAAGTAACCGAATGCTGGAAATGAGCCCAAGAACAAATGGGCCCTAAGAAGGCCGAAAGATAGCACGGGTTGAAAACGGCCCAATGGAATAATGGGCCGTTAATGGGTATAAAGGGGTACACTGTTCATTGCGGGCCAGATTCACCACGGGCCATTAATGGGCCAAGAGTTACAAATGGTCTTGTATGCGCCGAAAGACATCATGGGCCATACATGGTACGGAAGTTACAATGGGCTAGAATCATATTGGAAGGCCCACGTGAAGCTATTGGGCTTAATTCGGATAGGCCATAACGGGCCATGAGTTAGCGGGCCATAAATGGGCTATATACGAACATGCCGTTAACAGGATTTCCGTGGGCCGACCTATTACCTTTTGACCAAGTCAAACGGGCCAGCCTTTTCACTGGAATGGGCCTCTGTTGGGCCGTGCCACGTGTCGACATATCATGGGCGCCTCTTGTCCAATGAATGGATGACATCTATTGCAACGGTGAGACAACACGTGTTTCCTCCGGCCAATGAGAATTTTACACGTGGAAAATCCTCATTGGTCCGGCCTGTTAGCGGGTTATCGGATCCAAAACCGGACCCGATAGCTTAACGGCGTCCCGTTACGGTGGATGCCACGTGTTGGCCACCCTTGATGAAAGAACTTCCATGACGCGCGATTCATCGTCATGGAAGTGGACACTTCTGTGATGATAATTTTGGTAATGTCATGGAACACTTCTACGACAGCATAGATATGACTATCTTGATTCTGTCATAAATTTGTCATGGATGTACATGCATGACAGGAAACGCGACCTACTGTGACAAACGCGTATCATCACATAAGTGTATTGTTTTGTAGTGAGAGGCAATGGTGTTGATGTAGAAGCCCACCGTGATCGAATCCCCCTCCGCCAGGACGCCAGAAAAGGCCCCTAGATGGAATCTCACAGGTACAAAAGGTTGGAGCGGTGGAAAAGTGGTTCCGTGGCTCCCCTGGAAGTTTTCGGGGCATATGAGTATATATAGGAGGAAGATCTAGGTCAGGAGGTCAACGAGGGGCCACAAGGTTGGGGGGCACGCCCCACCCCCCTGGGCGCGCCCTCTACCCTTGTGGCCGCCTTGTGACTCTTCTGACTTGCACTCCAAGTCTCCTGGGTGTCTTTTGGTCCAAGAAAAATCATCGCGAAAGTTTTATTCTGTTTGGACTCCGTTTGGTATTCCTATTCTGTGAAACTCTAAAACAAGGAAAAAACAGAAACTCGCACTGGGCTCTAGGTTAATAGGTTAGTCCCAAAAATCATATAAAATAGCATATTAATGCATATAAAACATCCAAAGCAGATAATATAATAGCATGGAACAATCAAAAATTATAGATACGTTGGAGACCGCCAGGATGATGAAGATGGCCACCAGTGATGATTCCCCCCTCCGGTAGGGTGACGGAATAGGGCCCCGATTGGTTTTTGGTGGCTACAGAGGCTTACAGCGCAGAACTCCCGATCTAGGTTTTGTTCTGGAAGTTTCAGAATATATAAGAGGTGTTGGCATCGACAACAAGTTAGGGGAGTCCACGAGGGGCCCACAAGGTGAGGGGGCACGCCCTAGGGGGGCACCCCCCACCCATGTGGTGGCCTCGGGACTCCTCTGGTGTATCTCCGGTACTCCGTGGGCTTCTTTTGGTCCATAAACAATCATCGTAAAGTTTCGGGTCAATTGGACTCCGTTTGATATTCCTTTCATGCGAAACTCAAAAACAAGGAAAAAACAGAAACTGGCACTGGGCTCTAGGTTAATAGGTTAGTACCAAAAATCATATAAAATAGCATATAAATGCATATAAAACATCCAAGATAGATAATATAATAGCATGGAACAATCACAAATTATAGATACGTTGGAGACGTATCATTTTCCTGCAAAGAATCTGAAATGAGAGTTGTACAAAAGAACATATTCTCCAACCTTGAACTCGCGCTTTTGGATTCTTTATCATGCCATCTTTTATTATTTTTTTAAATAACTTGGCATTTTCATAAGCTTGGGTTCTCCATTCATCTAATGAGCTAATATCAAATAACCTCTTCTCACTAGCAAGTTTGAAATCATAGTTGAGTTCTTTAATTGCCCAATAAGCTTTATGTTCTAACTCAAGAGGCAAATGACAAGTTTTTCCATAAACCATTTTATAAGGAGACATACCCATAGGATTTTTATATTCTGTTCTATAGGTCCAAAGTGCATCATCTAATTTCTTAGAGCAATTCTTCCGGGACCTATTGACAATCTTTTGTAAAATTAATTTTATTTATCTATTGCTAAGTTCAACTTCACCACTAGACTCAGGATGATAGGGTGATGCAATTCTATGTTTAACATCATACTTGGCAAGCATTTTATAGAAAGCATCATGAATAAAGTGTGAACCATCATTAGTCATTATATACCTAGGGACTCCAAACCTTGGGATTATAACTTCTTTAAGCATTTTAATAGAGGTGTTGTGATCAACACTACTAGTTGGAATAGCTTCTACCCACTTAGTAACATAATCAACAACAACCAAAATATGAGAATACCCATTAGAGGAAGGAAAAGGTCCCATGTAATCAAATCCCCAAACATCAAATGGTTCAACAACAAGTGAATAATTCATAGGCATTTCTTGATGCTTACCAATATTACCTATTCTTTGACATTCATCACAAGATAAGACAAACTTACGAGCATCCTTGAAGAGAGTAGGCCAATAAAACCCAAATTGCAATACCTTGTGAGTAGTTCTATCCCCCGCATGATGTCCTCCAGAAGCTTCGGAGTGACATTTCCGTAGGATTTGTTCTTGTTCATGTTGAGGTACACAACGTCTAATAATACCATCTACTCCTTCTTTATAAAGATGTGGGCGATCCCAAAAGTAATGTCTTAAATCATAGAAGAACTTTTTCTTTTTTGGTAAGTAAAGCTAGGGGGTATGTATTTAGCAACAATGTAATTAGCATAGTCAGCATACCAAGGTGTACTATTAGAAACATTTACTGCAGCTAATTGCTCATCTGGAATACTGTCATTAATAGGTTGTGGGTCATCAAGAATATTTTCAAGCCTAGACAAGTTATTAGCTATGGGGTTCTCCACTCCTTTTCTATCAGTGATATGCAAATGAAACTTGTAGCAAGAGAACCCACCGAATAAGCCAAGGTTTGGCATCTTTCTTTTCCATAAGATACTTTATTGCAGCATGATCAGTGTGAATAATTACTTTTGAATCTACAATATAGGATCTAAATTTATCACAAGCAAACACCACTACTAGAAATTCTTTTTCAGTAGTAGCATAATTTCTTTGTGCACTGTCTAGAGTTTTACTTGCATAGTGAATACCATTCGGTTTCTTATCAACTCTTTGTCCTAGAGCATCACCAACAGTGTAATCACTAGCATCATACATAATTTCAAAAGGCAAGTTCCAATCGGGTGGTTGAACGATACGTGCAGAAATTAAGGCTTTCTTGAGTGTTTCAAAGGCTTCTAAACAATCATCATCAGAAACAAATGGAATATCCTTTTGCAAAAGATTTGTAAGAGGCCTAGAAATTTTAGAAAAGTCTTTGATAAATCTCCTATAGAAACCAGCATGACCAAGGAAACTACGAATACCTTTGGTATCTTTAGGACATGGCATTTTCTCAATTGCATCAACCTTAGCTTTGTCCACCTCAATGCCTCTTTCAGAAATTTTATGGCCCAAAACAATAACTTTGTTAACCATAAAGTGGAACTGCTCCAAATTCAAGACAAGATTTGTTTGCTCACATCTCTACAAAACTCGATCAAGATTGCTTAAACAATCATCAAAAGACTTCCCATAAAAAGAAGAGTCATGCATGAAAACCTCAACAATCTTTTCACAAAAGTCAGAGAATATAGGAGTCATACATCTTTGAAAGGTGGCAGGTGCATTGCATAAACCAAAAGGCACATGTCTATAAGCATAAGTTCCAAAAGGACAAGTAAAAGTGGTCTTTTCTTGATCAGGTTGAGAAACTGGTATTTGTGAAAAACAAGAATATCCATCAAGGAAACAAAAATGTGTGTGCTTAGATAATCTTTCTAGCATTTGATCAATAAAAGGCAGAAGGTAATGATGTTTTCTAGTTGCTTTGTTTAATTTTCTAAAATCAATTACCATTCTATAGCTTGTAACAATTCTTTGTGGAATAGGTTCATTCCTATCATTAGGAACAACATTAATACCTCCTTTCTTAGGGACACATTGAACAAGACTTACCCATCTATTATCAGCTATAGGATAGATTATACCTGCTTCCAGAAGTTTTAATATTTCCGTTCTTACCACTTCTTTTATCTTCGGATTTAACCGATGTTGGTGATCAATAACGGGTTTAGCATCAGGTTCCATATTAATCTTGTGCTGACACAGAGTGGGACTGATGCCCTTAAGACCATCAAGAGTATATCCAATAGCAGCTTGGTGCTTCCTTAGAACTTTCAATAATCTTTCTTCTTCATGTTCTGAAAGGTTAGCACTAATAATAGCAGGATAAATCTTTTTCTCATCGAGATAAGCATATTTCAAAGTGTCTGGAAATTGTTTTAATTCAAACACGGGATCACCTTTAGGTGGAGGAGGACCTCCTAGAGTTTCAATAGGCAAATTGTGCTTAAGAAGAGGTTGTTGTTCGAACAAGATTCTATCTATTTCATTTCTTTCGTGCATATGCAAATCATTCTCATAGTCTAACAAATATTGTTCTAAAGGATCAGTAGGAGGTACAACAATAGAAGCAAGACCAATAATTGCATCCTTACTAGGCAAATCTTTTTATGAGGTTTTCTACTAAACTTGGAAAAATTAAACTCATGAGACTCATCTCCAAAGCTAGCACCAACAGTGTGTTTATCACAATCTATTTTAGCATTAACGGTGTTGAAGAAAGGTCTACAAAAGATAATGGGACAAAAGTCATCCTATGGGGGACCAAGAACAAGAAAATCAGTAGGGTATTTTATTTTCCCACACAAGACTTAAACATCTCTAACAATCCCAAGTGGCGTAATGGTGTCTCTATTAGCAAGTTTGATAGTAACATCTATGTCTTCTATTTCAGCGCGTGCTATGTCATTCATAATTTCTTGCTGTGAGGTAAAAGGAATAGCACTCACGCTAGCACCTATGTCACATAAACCATGATAACAGCGATCTCCTATTTTAACTGAGCCAACGGGCATGCCAACAACGGGTCTATGTTTATCTTTCCCACCGGCTTTGGCAATTCTAGCAGCTTCACCAACAAAGTAAATAACATGCCCATCAATATTGTCGACCAAGAGATCTTTAACCATAGAAACACTAGGTTCTACCTTGATTTGTTCAACTGGTTTAGGTGCTCTAATATTACTTTTATTGACCAAAGTTGAAATTTTAGCATGTTCCTTTATCCTAACAGGGAAAGGTGGTTTTTCAATATAAGCAGTAGGAACAACCTGATCAACATTATAGATAATAGTTCCATCTTTAGCTACTACCGGTTCTTTAATTCCTTCTTTAATAGGTGGGTGATATTTGAACCACTTATCTTCAGGGAGATCAACATGAGTAGCAGAAGATTCACAAAAGGAGGCTACTATCTCAGAGTCAAGTCTATATTTAGTGCTAAACTTTTGAAAAACAACGGTATTCATAAAAGTTTAACACAATCATACTTAATCTTAATACCTGACTCTTTACCTTCGCCGAGTTCCCAATCTTTAGAGTTGCATTTAATTCTTACTAAAATATCCCACCGTGTAGCAACCTGATCCCAATGGATCGTAGTCTATGTGCTTAAGTGTCATCACTGGATCGGTATTGCTGACACACACAGTACTTGAGGATTTATAGTAGAGTTCAATCACACATTTATTACATCGAGTGTCTCAAAAGAGTAATTATTAAAATACTATGGCTGAAGGCCATCTAAGTAAGATAACTGCGGAAGCATCGAAGATAAATGAGTCCATCCAACTCCACGGCAAAACTGACTGAAACGACAACGACCTATCGCACCTTAATCTTCGTCTGGAAATTCTACAACATGATACATTTCAGCCGTGTAGGTCAGCACATGGAATATGTTGGCATGGTAACACTATAGAGCAATGAAAAAAATAACAGCTATCACTACATGCATATATGGCTGGTGGAGGCTCTAGGTTTAACATTTTGCATAAATCCAATTTTTTCCTACAACAAAAGGAATATATTTTATTTAACTACCAAATTTATGTCATTAATGAGAAGGTACCCCCAACTCAAACCCAAAAGAATCGTATTAACCCAACAAACTTATTAAGTAAATGTTGAGATCAACCAAATAATTCAAATACTAGATACTCAAGATGTCCATAACCGAGGACACGACTAATCATGATTACTTTGTGCACTTTTCCCCACAAGAATCGATCATCTCCGTTGGATTTCTCGCACTTCATGATGTTTGAGAAACGGATGATCGAGACATAGTCTTTCCGAAGAGGTCCCCTTAACCGATAGATAGGCCGGTACACCTAAAATTCCCCTACATTTGCTAGCCCATCATGGAAAGGTTTCCCACAACTTACTTAACTATGCCAGGGCCCATAATGGCATGTGGCTGCACACGGAAGTTTCTAGAAGGAATAATCTAATGATCCCTTTGAGCCTGGGTGGCATTCCATAGGATGATCACACAGGTACCCCGAGATCTCCTAGGACAACACTGGATTCCCCAGGTGCCCACAACCAATCCACCTAGATGTGTATTAAAGTAGCCACCTTAAGTTTTCCTTAGTTAATATCTCTCACAACTTGCATGATTTTCACATACCAATCCCCGTCTACGAGCATGGCTAAGCAATATGAGCACAACGTATATTCCTGGGGTGACCAAGGGTATTAGGTTCCTACCTCATCAACTACATAGCAATAACAGCATGTTCCCAATCCTACCCATGCAATCTTTGAGGGTAAAACTAATGCATAAAAATGAGTATGAAAAGTATGATCAAAGTGTGAACTTGCCTTGCCGACGATCGGAAAACCCTAGAGATTCGTAGTAGCAAGCCTCGCACTCCGGAAACTCTATCGTAAACAAACAATAGCATACATAAGCACTCAAGCACAAGATGCAAAGGTAAAACCAGAGAAAAAGATCTAAACAGAAAGTTCAAGTGAAGAGCTTCTATTTGCAAAAAGAATCAGTCGAATCGGAGCTACGAAACTCAAACTATGATCAAAAGAAGTTCAAATTCAAATCTGCTTGAAACCAAATTTTAAATTTTCAACATCATGTTCAAGTTGATTATCTGGACAGAGGGAAATAAGACGAAGAATTTGGTGTTGGTTTCGTTGGATTTGGATAAATCGGCAAAAAGTTGTGAGGATTTAAAGATCAGGGACTAATCTATAAGAAAACTAATCATGGATAGGTCCCTGGATGAAAATTAAGTTAAAAAGAAAAATCTAACGAACGAAAGCGTTCACTAACAGATGTAAACGAACGAACGTTCGCTAATTAAACTAACCTAATAAAATTAACCGATCTAAAAATAAAAACTGAAACCTAAAAAAACGGGGTGGGTTTTTTCGGCGGTTGTACCAGTTCGTGAAGAAAAACCGGCGGCGACGCTGTTCGGGCTTCAGCGGCGGGACTCTGGGGCAGCGCGTGCAGCGGCGCGGCGGTGTGGCGTAGGGCGGCGACGCGGGCAGCGAGGCGAGGCGGCGGCGCGAGCGGCATCGGCCGGAGGCGGCGCGGCAGGGAGCGGCGCGGCGGCGGGCTGCTGCTGCTGTTGCGTGGGCGACGATGGCTGATGAGGAGGATGGGGTGGCGGGGCGGCGGCTTATAAGGAGGGGGGCGGCGTCCGACTTGGGGAGGGGGTCGGGGTGTGCGGCGGCCGCTCGGACTCCGGCGAGTCTGGCTCCCGCACGACAAGGAAGGCGGCGGCCGCTCGGGCTGGCTGGGCCTTTGGCTGAGTTCGGTCCGAAACTTTAAAAAAATCGTCACGAAGAAAAAATCCAATTAAAATAATAAATAAAATTCCTAAAATTCCAGAAATAATTTTCACCGTCCTCTCCTAATATTTAGGACAAAGTGAACATTTTTCTGGGCTAAATGCATTTTTTTTAAATGCATATTTTTCCCTAATTTAATAAAATTCAACCAAATAAAATTGCAAATTCAAATAAAATATATTTTATTCAAAATTATTTTTTCACATTTCCTAGCTGTTTTGAAGAAGTCATATTATCTTCTCTCACTTATTGAAATTGAAATAGTTGGAAAAATAATTTGAATAATACCACTTTGATCCAATTACCAATTTTGAAAATTTCAAAAATGGCTTTTTGTGAAAACCTCCAACTCTCTCGATTGGTCCTTGAGTTGCTTAAGGTTTCTAGGATCAAAATTCCAAATAAAACAAAATTAAAAATGCCCAAATCATGAATGCATATGATGACCTAATAATTAACATCCAAATTAAAAATTGGGATGTTACAAACCTACCCCCTTTAAGATGAATATCGCCCTCGAGATTTAGGTTGGCTAGCAAAAAGGTGTGGGTGGTCCTTCCGAAGGTCTTCTTCTTGCTCCTAGGTGGCTTCCTCCTCGGTATGGTGGCTCCACTGAACTTTGCAAAACTTGATAACCTTGCCGCGTGTGACTCGGTTGGCGAACTCTAAAATCTTGATGGGTTTCTCCTCACAAGTCAGGTCACTCTCCAACTGAATTGCTTCTAGGGGCACTGTATCTCTCAGAGGAATATTGTCCATCTCTGCATTGCACTTCAACTGGGAAACGTGAAACACATCATGAACTCCTGATAAACCTTTGGATAACTCCAACTTGTAGGCTACTTCACCCATACGCTCCAAAACTCGATATGGTCCTACAAATCGTGGTGCTAAATTTCCTTTGACTCCAAATCTGTTAACTCCTCGAAGTGGTGACAGCCGAAGATATGGTCTGTCCCTGACTTCGTATGTTACCTCCTTGTGTTTACTATCGGCATAACTCTTCTGCCTGGACTGAGCTACCTTGAGTCTATCACGAATCAACTTGACCTTCTCTTCAGACTCTCTGATTAAATCTGGTCCGAACAATTTCCGATCTCCAACTTCATCCCACATCAATGGTGTCCTGCACCTCCTTCCATACAAAGCTTTGAAAGGGGCCATCTTCAAACTAGCCTAGTAGCTGTTGTTATACGAGAACTCTGCGTAAGGCAAATTATCATCCCAAGTAGACCCATAGTCTAGCACACAAGATCTCAAGATGTCCTCCAGAATCTGATTGACTCTCTCGGTCTGTCCATCTGTCTGCAGATGAAAGGCCGTACTGAACTCTAACATGGTTCCCAAAGTCTGGTGTAACTGATTCCAAACCTTCGACGTAAACTGTGTTCCTCTATCTGATATGATGGTCCTCGGAACTCCATGCAGACATACGATCCTGGTCATATAGATCTTGGCCAACTTCACGCTCGTATAAGTGGTTTTCATGGGGATAAAGTGGGCCACTTTGGTCGAGCAATCAACTACAACCCAAATGCAATCATATCCTGAACGTGTCCTGGGTAATCCGGTGATGAAATCCATGCCAAGCTTATCCCACTTCCATTTGGATATCGGCAAAGGCTAAAGTAATCCGGCTGGTTTCTGGTGCTCTGCCTTGACTCTGTGACAGATGTCGCATACTGCTACATACTCTGCAATATGCTTCTTCATACCTGTCCACCAGAAACATTCCTTCAAATCCAAATACATCTTGGTGTTGCCTAGGTGAATCAAGTATGGTGAGTCATGAGCTTCCTAAAGAATTAACTTCCTGATCTCTGGATCATTGGGCACATAAATACGATCCTCAAACCATAAAATTTCGCGTTCATCCTCATGAAAACCTTTGGCCTTTCCTTTATTCATCTACTCCTTTATCTCTGCAATCTCTTTATCAGTCTTCTAGGCTTCTCGAATCTTTCCCAACAACATGGACTGAACTTCCAACGCTGCAACAAAACCTCTCGGAACTATCTGCAAGCAAAGTTCTCTGAGATTGTCGGCTAACTCCTGAGGTAATCCTCCAGTTACGAGAGTATTGACATAACTCTTGCGACTCAAAGCGTCTGCTACTACATTGGCCTTTCTTGGATGATAATGCAGCTTCATGTCATAATCCTTTATGAGCTCCAGCCATCTCCTCTGCCTGAGATTCAAGTCCTTCTAGGTGAAGATGTACTTCAAACTCTTATGATCCGTGTATACATCACAACGGTTTCCAATGAGAAAATGTCTCCAGGTCTTGAGCGCATGCACTACGGCCGCTAACTCCAAATCATGCGTGGCATAATTCAACTCATGAGGTCGAAGCTGATCTGAGGCACATGAAACCACTCTTCTGTCTTGCATAAGTACGCGCCCAAGTCCCTGGCGAGAAGCGTCACAATATACATGGAAATCCTTGTGTATATCCAGAAGAATTAGCACTGAGGCTGTAACTAAACGTTTCTTCAATTCCTGAAAACTGACCTCACATTCCTTGGTCTATTTAAACTTGGTGTTCTTCTTCAATAACTTTCTCATGGGTTTCGCAATCTTGGAAAAATTCTCAATGAATCTCGAATAATATCCTGCGAGTCCATGGAAATTGCGTATCTCTCCAACTGAGGTGGGTGCCAACCACTCAATGACAGACTGAACCTTGGAAGGGTCTACTGCTATACCTTCTCCAGATATAACATGGCCAAGAAACCCTACTTCCTTCAACCGAAACTCACATTTGCTGAACTTGGCATATAACTGATGTTCCCTGAGCTTCTTGAGAACCAAGCGCACATGTTCCTTATGCTCTTCTTCATTCTTCGAGTACACCGATATATCATCAATGAACACCACTATAAACTTATCCAAGAACTCCATGAACACCTTATTCATCATACTCATAAAGTAGGCAGGGGCGTTAGTCAAACCAAAAGACATGACCGTGTACTCATATAGCCCATACCTTGTGGTAAAAGCTGTCTTAGGTATATCTTGTTCTCGGATCTTCAACTGGTGATATCCTGATCGTAGATCGATCTTGGAGAATACTTTAGCTCCCTGCAACTGGTCAAACAAATTATTGATCATTGGTACTGGGTATTTTTTCTTGATCATCACCTCATTCAGTGCACGACAATCAACAACCATTCTCAAAGATCCATCCTTCTTCACAACTAGGAGCACTGGGGCTCCCCACGGTAATGAACTTGGTCGAATATAACCTTTATCCAATAACTCATTAATCTGCTTCTTAATATCCTCCAGATCATTTGTGGGCATCTGATACAATCTCTTTGATATTGGTCCGGTGCCTGGCAACAACTCGATCAAAAACTCTATGTCTCGATCTGGTGGCATGCCTGGTAATTCCTCCAGGAATACATCTGGATAATCCATCACAACATGCACTTCCTCCTGTACAACTCTCGAGAGTGAATTTACTTGAGTCCTCCTCTACGCATGCCTAGACATATACTTGATCCTTTTCCCTTCTAGGGTGGTGAGAAGAATTGACTTACTAGCACAATCAATATTTCCTCCATACATCAATAGCCAATCCATGCCTAGTATCACATCCAATCCTTGTGATTCTAGAATAATGAGGCCAGAGGGGAAAACATGCCTACCTATGGTCAATGGCAACTGAAAACATCCTCGGCTAGCCATATACTCCGCTCCTAGTGAGCTTACTAACATAGGTGTCTTAAGGGCTACGGTGGCAACTTAAACTTATCCACAAATCCCCTTGATATGTATGAATGTGATGCACTGGTGTGAAAAAGGACAATAGTTGTAAATGACTTAATCAAAAACTTACCAATAACTGCGTCAGGATGCTCTTCAACTTCCTTCACGTTGACATGATTCTCCTGTCCTCTAGTGAAAGGATTTGGTTTCTTTCTAGAGCTTCCATTTCCATTACCATTCTTTGCCTGAGAACAATCATTGGCGTAGTGTCCAGTCTTCCCACACTTGAAACAAGTAACGTGACTCAGATCCATCTTGGCGGGTGTCACGGGGTTGGAACGGCTCTGGCTGTTGTTTCCTCCATCCCATTTCTATTCTTAGGGCCATTGTGGTTATGTGAACCTCCTCCATTGTGGGAATGGCCTCCATGATTATGGTAGGTGTGTCCTCCCGAGTATGGGGTAAAACGTGGCTTCTGCTGAGCTCCAGAGTTGTACTTCCCCTGTCCATACTTCCGCTTGCGGCTCTCTATCTGCTGTTGCTTGCCTTCAATCATGAGGGCCCTGTCTACCAGCTCCTGATAGTTGGTGAATGTTGCCACCATCAACTGCATACTCAGCTCATCATTCAGCCTCTCAAGAAACTTCTCCTGCTTCACGGCATCTGTAGCCACATCATCTGGGGCGTAGCGTGCTAACTTGCTGAACTCATCCACGTACTGCGCCGCAGTATGATTCCCCTGGTGTAAGTTGCGGAACTCACGCTTCTTCATACTCATGGCTCTGGCTGAAACATGTGCGGTGCAGAACGCTTGTTGAAACTGATCCCAAGTAACATTGGCCACGGGGAAAGTGGTGGTGTAGTTCTCCCACCATGAGGTTGCGGGTCCATCCAGTTGATGTGCGGCAAAGCGCACCTTCTCAGCATTTGTGCAACCTGTGGTGGTCAGCTCCCTTCCAATCTTGCGGAGCCAGTCATCAGCAACAATCGGCTCGGTGCTGCTAGAGAACAGCGACAGATTCAACCTAAGAAAGCGGGCTAAGTTGTCAACTGGGGGTGGTGGCGGTGGATTGTTGTTGTTGTTATTGCCTTGGTTCTGGACTAGCAACTGCATCAAGGCATTCTGATGTTGGGTCAACTGGGTGAGCTTCGGTGGGAAAGCGAATGCGGGGTCACGTCTCGGAGGCATCTGATAGGTTTAGAGGGGTGAGAATAGAATAGAGTAAGGTCTAAAGAGGGATTTCACTACCCATATGCACATGAGACAAACACATTCAATCCACACCACTCAATATCAAACAAGGTCATACAATCAATCTAAGCTACTGTTACACAATCTCGTGGACGATTACTATATACATAGAAGAACTCTAATGGTAATATGGTGGTCGACTGGAAATTTTGATCGGTGGGAGACTCCATAATAGCTGCTCCAGCTTCGTCTTTTCATAATCATCATCGTTATCGGGGTCGGAGTCTGTGTCGTCTAGTATGATGTAGTCTTCTGAGCGAATTTCCACTCCATGTTCAAGATCCCCCATGAATATTCCTAGTTTCCTCTTCAGGTCTTCATTCTTCTCCAATAGTACCACAATTTCCTCTTCATATCCATCGCGGGTAGCCTTGAGTTCCTCTTCTAGCTCCATGTTCTGTGTCATCACCTTCTTCATGTCTATCATGTTGGCGCACATCTGGTTCTCATAACGACGAATGTGCTGATTCAACTCTTGTATGTAGGCTACAATAGATTCATCCTTCCTGGTGCGAATCATCTCCCATTTCTCATCTCAGCGTCCACATATCTGGTAGGTGGTGTCTTTAAGATCCTTGTTGTACACCTCTCCTATGCGTCCAATGGCAATGTGGCGGCCATGCTCTTTCCTAAACTCCAGGTTGATGCATCAAAGGAAAACTCAATGGGCTCAGTAATTGGTGCAAAAGTCCTTCCTAGAACACGAACTTGAATTGTCCAGCGCTCCTCTTTTGGTAAAGTGGTGGTGAAGGTTCCGGTGAAGCTTGGTATGCTAATGTTCAGGTACCTAGTGACTTCCTTCAAGTGTCGTCCGAAAGGGGTGTCGTTATCCGGTTGAGTGAACTTGTTCCTTGGGTCCGCCATCTATAGTGTACAAATGGAGGAGAGTTAGAAATGAGTAGAGAAGAGTATCATGTGGCTTTTCCTAGTGGTCGCGTCCAACAGTCAGCGTGTGCTCTCATACCATTTTGTAGCGGCCCGATCCCAATGGACCATAGTCTTTGTGCTTAAGTGTCATCCCTGGATCGGTATTGCTGACACACACAATACTCGAGGATTTATAGCAAAGTTCAATCACACACTTATCACATCTAGTGTCTGAAAAAGAGTACTTATTACAATAATATGGCTGAACGCCATCTAAGTAAGATAACTGTGGAAGCATCAAAGATAAATGAGTCCATCCAACTCCACGACAAAACTGAGTGCACGACAACGACCTATCGCACCTTACTCTCTGTCTAAAATTTTTGCAACATGATATGTTGCAGCCGTGTAGGTCAGCACATGGAATATGCTGGCAAGGTAACACTATAGAGCAATGAACAAAATAACAACTATCACTACATGCATATATGGCTAGTGGAGGCTCTAGGTTTAACATTTTGCATAAAGCCAATTTTTTCCAACAACAAAAGGAATAGATTTTATTTAACTACCAAATTTATGTCATTAATGAGAAGGTATCCCCAACTCAAACCCAAAAGAATATTATTAACCCAACAAACTTATTAAGTAAATGTTGAGATCAACCAAATAATTCAAATACTAGATACTCAAGATGTCCATAACCGGGGACACGGCTAATCATGATTAGTTTGTACACTCTGCAGTGGTTTGCACACTTTTCCCCACAAGACTCGATGTCCTCCGTTGGATTTCTCACACTTTAAGCCTTTGATAAATCTCCTATAGAAACCAACATGACCTAGGAAACTACGAATACCTTTGATATCTTTAGGACATGGCATTTTCTCAACTGCATCAACCTTAGATTTGTCCACTTCAATACCACTTTCAGAAATTTTATGACCCAAGAAAATACCTTCATTAACCATAAAGTGGCACTTCTCCCAATTAAAGAAAAGATTTGTTTGTTCACATCTCTGCAAAACTCGAGCATGGTTGGTTAAACAATCATCAAAAGACTTCCCATAAACAGAGAAATCATCCGTGAAAACCTCAACAATCTTTTCATAGAAGTCAGACAATATAGCAGTAGTACATCTTTGAAAGGTAGCGGGTGCATTGCATAAACCTAAAGGCATACGTCTATAAGCATAAGTTCCAAAAGAACAAGTAAAAGTGGTCTTTTCTTGATTAGGTTGAGAAACGGGTATTTGTGAAAAATCAGAATATCCATCAAGTAAGCAAAAGTGTGTGTGCTTAGATAATCTTTCTAGCATTTGATCAATAAAAGACAGAGGGTAACGATCTTTTCTAGTTGCTTTGTTTAATTTTCTAAAATTAATTACCATTCTATAACCTGTAACAATTCTTTGTTGAATAAGTTCATTCTTATCATTAGGAACAACAATAATGCCTCCCTTTTTAGGGACACAATGAACATGACTTACCCATCTACTATCAGCTATAGGATAGATTATACCTTCTTCCAGAAGTTTTAGTATTTCCGTTCTTACCACTTCCTTCATTTTTGGATTTAACCGATGTTGGTGATCAACAACGGGTTTAGCATCAGATTCCATATTAATTTTGTGCTAACATAGAGTGGGACTAATGCCCTTTAAATCATCAAGAGTATATCCAATAGTAGCTCGGTGCTTCCTTAGAACTTTCAATAATCTTCCTTCTTCATGTTATGAAAGGTTAGCACTAATAATAACAGGATATATCTTCTTTTCATCAAGATAAGCATAGTTCAAAGTGTCTGGTAATTGTTTTAATTCAAACATAGGATCACCTTTAGGTGGAGGAGGACCTCCGAGAGTTTCAATAGGCAAATTGTGTTTAAGAAGAGGATGTTCTTCAAATAAAATCGTACCTATTTCATTTCTTTCATGCATATGTAAATCATTTTCATGGTCTAGCAAATATTATTCTAGTGGATCAGTAGGAGGCACTGCAATAGAAGCAACACCAATCAATTCATCCTTACTAGGAAATTCTTTTTCATGAAGGTTTCTACTAAACTTGGAAAAATTAAACTCATGAGACTCATCACCAAAACTAACACCGACAGTTTGTTTCTCATAATCTATTCTAGAATTAACAGTGTTCAAGAAAGGTCTACCAAAGGTAATGGGACAAATGTCATCTTCTGGGGAACCAAGAACAAGAAAATCAGTAGGGTATTTTATTTTCCCACACAAGCAATCAACATCTCTAACAATCCCAATTGGTGATATTGTGTCTCTATTAGAAAGTTTGATAGTAACACCTATGTCTTCTATCTCTGCGGGTGCTATGTCATTCATAATTTCTTGATATAAGCAATAAGCAATAGCACTCACGCTAGCACCTATGTCACATAAACCATGATAACAGTGATCTCCTATTTTGACTGAGACAACAGGCATGCCAACAACAGGTCTATGTTTATCCTTTTTTATCAGGTTTGGATATTCTAGCAGCTTCTTCATAGAAGTAACTAACATGCCCATCTACATCTTCTTCCAAGAGATCTTTAACCATAGCAATACTAGGTTCTACTTTAATTTGCTCATCAGGTTTAGGTGTTCTAATGTAGATTTTGTTGACCACAGTTGAAACTTTAGCATGTTCCTTTATCCTAACAGGGGAAGGTGGTTTCCCAATATAAGTAGTAGGAACAACTGGAACTATATTATAAATTATAGTTTCTTCTTTAACTAGCACTGGTTCTTTAATTTCTTCTTTAATAAGTGGTGATATTTAAAGCACTTGTCTTTAGGGAGATCAACATGGGTAGCAAATGATTCACAAAAGGAGACTACTATCTCAGAGCCAAGTCCATATTTAGTGCTAAATTTTTGAAAAGCATCCGTATTCATAAAAGATTTAGCAGAATCATACTTAAGTTTAATAGCTGACTCTTCACCTTCGTCGAGCTCCCAATCTCCAGAGTTGCGTTTAATTCTTTCCAAAAGATCCAACCGGAATTCAATAGTCTTCTTTATAAAAGAACCAGCACAAGAGGTATCAAGCATGGTTTGATCATTACGAGAAAGCCAAGCATAAAAATTATGGATAATAATTTATCTTGAGAGCTCATGATTGGGGCATGAATGTAACATTGACTTACGGATCCCCCATTCTAGAGCGATACTTTCTTCTTCACGAGGCCAAAAATTATATATATAATTCCGATCACGATGAACTAGATGCATAGGATAATTTTTTTGATGGAACTCCAATTTTAATCGATTCCAATTCTAGGATCCAATATCATCGCATAGCCTATACCATGCCAATGCTTTTCCCTTCAAAGATAAAGGGAAAACCTTCTTAATAACTTCATCTCCGGGTAAACTTGCAAGCTTGAATAATCCTCAAATTTGTTCTACATATATCAAGTGCATATCAGGATGTTCGGTTCCGTCTCCTGCATAAGGATTAGCTAGCAGTTGTTCTATCATACTCGAAGGAATTTCATATTCAATATTTTCAGTAGGTGCAATAGGTTGAGGGATAGCTAATTGTGGTTCCGGTCGAGGTGAAGATAACCCCGAACAAAAACCTCAAAGGATTGTTTTCCATAGTAACAAGTGACAATAAATTTGAGACACTATATAAATGTTTACTTGCAACATGATTACTCCCATGACCTCCAAAACAACAGTAACTACTCACAAATGATAAGCATGCTCAAGATCAGAGGGGTATTAAATAGCATATTGTATCTGAACATATAATCTTCCACCAAATAAACCATATAGTAATCAACTATAAGATGTAATCAACACTACTAGTCACCCACAAGCACCAATCTATAGCTTCGGTAACAAGATTGAACACAAGAGATGAACTATGGTCTGAGATGAGATGGTGATGTTGAAGATGTTGATGGAGATTGCCCTCCCAAATATGGGAGAGTTGTTGGTGATGATGATGACGATGATTTCCCCTCCGGAAGGGAAGTTCACCCAGCAGAATCGCTCCGCCAGAGGGCAAAAGTGCTCCTGCCCATGTTCCGCCTCGAGACTGTGGCACTCCATCCCGAAAGTCCTCTCCTTATTTTTTCTAGGTCAAAATGACTTATATACCAGAAGATGGGCACCGGAGGTGGGCCTGGGTGAGCACAACCCACCAGGGCACGCCTAGGCTCCCTAGCGCACCTAGGTAGGTTGTGCCCACCTCGTGGGCCCCCTCTGGTAGTTATTTGCTCCAACATTCCTCATATATTTGATAAAAATTCTTTGTGAAGTTTCATCTTATTTGGAGTTGTGCAGAATAGGTGGCTTGACGCAGGTTTTCCAGGTCCAGATTTGTAGCTGCCGGAATTCTCCCTCTTTGTGTATACCTTGGATATTATGAGAGAAAAGGCATTTGAATTACTCCAAAAAGCATTATTATGGATAAAATCACCATAAATAACACTAAGAAAACATGATGCAAAATGGTCGTATCAGTACCCATGGATAAACTCTTCATTGAGCATAGAACATAATATTAGTACCAAAAGTATACTCCAAGAATATATATAACTTATGCGCACAAATGAAAAATGTAGCTTATTGTAACATCCCAAATTTTCAAATTGGAATGTTATGCATTAGATCATCATTGCATATCATATTTTATTGCATTTTGGCGTGATCCTAGAAATTCTACGCAACTCAAGGACCTAAGGAGAGGGTTGGGGATTTCATTATTTTCATATTCGCGTTTTCGCGAATTTTGAAAAGAGGATCATTTGATTTTAATTATTTTCTCTTCGAATATTTCTGTTATAAAAATAAAAGAGAGAGGATAAAATGACTTCCTCAAAATAGAGAAATATCGAAGATTTAATATTAAAATCAAATAAGATTTTTATTTAGAGTTTTACCGTTATTTTATTTGAATTTGGAAAAAAATGCATTTTTCAAAATAGCATTTTAGGCCAAAATAAATGTTCACCTTGTCCTTCTTGTTTTTAGAGGACGGGGAAAATTTATTTCGGGATTTTTGGAGTCCATTTTGTATTTCTTTTCTTTCTTTTTCTGCAAGTCAGAATTATTTAAAAAAAAGTCAAACCGACTCCGGGCCATACCCAAGCGGGAGTCCGCCCGGGGAGGCTTTGTAAGCCGCGCCGGCCGAGCCCCGAGGCCCATCAGCCCGAGCCCTGAAACCCTAGCCACCGCGCCGCCGCACCGCCACCCGCACCACCGCCTCG
>NC_041384.1:246138922-246162424 GCF_002162155.2 Triticum dicoccoides | reverse complement strand
CCCGCCGCTGCCACGCTGCCCCGCCGCTGCCACGCCGCTCCACCGGAGCCCGCCGCATCGCCGGACCACCGCCGGACCCGACGTAGCTGCCTCGGTTTTTGTGAGAAAACCGTTGGGTTTTTTCCGAAACCCTAGATCTGTTTTTTATTAGATCCGGTTCGGTTTATTTTTAATTTAGTTATTTAGCGAACAACCATTCTTACGTTTGTTTCAACGAACGGCTTTCACTGTTTAGCCGCACACAATGAATGTTCGTTTGTTAGCCTGTTCGTCAGTTTTTCTTTTTTTCGGATTATACGCGATTATTTTTTATCGCGATTTCTGATCCGATTTTCGTTTTAGTATAACTTTTCGCTCGTTTATCGGAATCATGCGATTCAAGCGCCTAGATTTTCGTCTCGAAACCCTCTTTCCGTTTAATCAAATTAAACAAGTTTTTGCTACTGTAAAATTTGACATTAGTCCATATTAGTAAACGAAGCTTGTTTCTTTCGCAGTTTGAGTTTTGTTGCTCCGTTTGATTTGATTCTTTTTGCAAACCGGAGTTCTTAAGTTGAACTTTCTGGTTAGATATCTTATTTGCATTTTTCCCGTGCCCTTGCTTGATTGCTTATTGTATGCTTTTTTGATTGCAATAGAGTACCCAGAGTGCGAAGCGTGCTACATCGAGTCTCTAGGTTTTGCGGATCATCAGCAAGGCAAGTAACACTTTGATCATATCCCTTTAATACCCAGTTTTTATGCATTAGTTTCAACCCTCAAACATTCCATGGTTAGGAATTGATAACATGTGGGTTTTGGGAAGTAGTTGATGAGGTAGGAACCTATTATCCTGCATTCAAACCTTGGGAGTTACTTCTACGCTATGCTTATATTCCCATGCTATGCTCGTAGACGTGGATTGGGTTTGATTGTATTCCATGATAGATTGTGAGATTTTTTACTTAATGGTTCAACTTAAGGTGGCAACTTTAATACACATCTGGGTGGATTGAGGCACCTGGGGAACCCAGTGATTGCCTGTATTTTTGGAAATCCCGGGGTACCGTGTGATTTTCCTATGGACCGCCACCCAGGCTAAAAGGGATCATAAGATTATTCATGCTGGAAACTTTCGTGTGCAGCCACATGCCATTATGGGCTCTGGCATAGTTTATTAAGTCGTGTGAACTTTTAAAGTGGTAGACTAGCAGATGTAGGGGATGTAGGTGTACCGGTCTACCCATCGTAAGGTGCTAACGCTTCTGAAAGACCGTGTCTCGATCATCCGTTTCTCAAACACCTTGTAGTGCGAGAAATCCAACGGAGGAGATCGAGTCTTGTGGTGAAAAGTGCACAAACCTCTACAGAATGTACAAACTAATCATGGTTAGCCGTGTCCCCGGTTATGGACAACTTGAGTATCTGGTTCTTGGATTATCATGAGGATCTCAACACTCTTCAATATAAATTTGATTGGGTTAATGATTACTTTTAATTGGGATTGAGAGGGGGTTACCTTCTCAATATTTTCAACCAACTTTGTAGCTAAATAAAATATATTCCTTTCCAGTAGGGAAAATTGGCTTTTCTCAAAACCTATTAACCATACAGCCTCCACCAGCCATATATGCATGTAGTGATAGCTTTACATTGTTCATTACTCTCTTGTGTTACATTGCCAGCATATTCAATGTGCTGACCTGTTTTCAGGCTGCAACGTATCATGTTGCAGACTTTTCAAACGACGAATAAGGAGCCTTAGTTCATGGTCTTTCACTCAGTGATGTCGTTGGAGTTGATGGACTCACTTTATCTTCCAAGCCTTCCACTGTTATCGTACTAGATGGCCTTAAGACATATTTATTGTAATAAGTTCTCTTTTGGGAGATTCGATGTAATAAGTGTGTGATTGCTACTTTGTTATAAATCCAGATGTACTGTGTGTGTCAGCATTACCGACCCAGGGATGACACAGATGCACATAGATCAGACTGTTTGAGGTCTGGTCGCTACAAGATGGTATTAGAGCACACGCTGACTGTAGGACATGACCACTAAGCTAAAGCCCTAGATCACTACTCTCTTCTCATTTCTGACTCCTCTCCATTTTCTACTCTTTAGGATGGCGGACGCAAGGAACAAGTTTGCACAAACGGATGAAGAAACACCCTTTGGACGACACTTGAAGGAAGTCACTAGGTACCTGAACATTGGAATACCATGTTTCACCGAGACATACAACGCCACTTTACCAGAAGATGAGAGATGGATGATTCAAGTTCATGTTCCAGGAAGGACATTTATGCCAGTCACTGAGCCCATAGAGTTTTCCTTTGATACTCCAACCTAGAGTCTAGGAAAGAGTATGGCAGCCCACATCACCATGGGACGCATTGGAGAAGTTTACCACAAGGATCTCAAGGATACTATCTACCAGATTTGTGGGCGCTGAGATGAGTAGCACCAGGAAGGATAGATCAATTGCAGCTTTCATCCAGGAGTTAAACCAGCACATTCGTCGCTAGGAGAACCAGATGTGCGTAGGCATGATAGATCTGAAGAAGGTGATGACAAGGATCACGGAGCTTGAGGAAGAACTCAAGGCAACTCGCGAAGATTATGAGGAGGAAATCATCGTACTAGTGGAGAAGAATGACGATATAGAAAAGAAGCTAGGAGTATTCATGGGAGACCCCGCGCCAGGAGGAGAAGACGATGAACCCAAGGAGATTCATTCTGAGGACTACATCATCATCGATGACACCGACTCGGACCCCGGCGATAGTGATGATGATTATGAAGACGAAGCTAGAGCAGATATCATGGAGTCTTCGACCGATCAATATTTCTAGTAGAGCACCACATCAGTAGTAGTATTCCACCATGTATATAGTATAGTCCGAGCACTATTGTAATGATAGTTAGATCGATTGTATGCCTTGCTTGATTGATTGAGTGATATGATTGTGTTTGTCTCATGTGCATATGGGTAGTGTTTTCTCACTAGACCTCATTCTATTCCATTCTCTTCCCTCTAAACCATCAAATGCCTCCGAGACATAACCCCGGATTTACCTTTCCACCAGAGCTCACTCAGTTGATCCAGTAGCAGAATACCCTGATACAGTTGTTAGTTCAGAACCAAGGCAACAACAACAACAACAACCCACCACCACCAGCAGCAGTTGACAACTTAGCCTGTTTTCTGAGGTTGCAGCCGCCGGTGTTTTCCAGTAGCACCGAGCCGATAGTGGCAGATGATTGGCTCCGCAGGATTGGAAGGGAGTTAACCACTGCAGGATGCCCAGATGCTGAGAGGGTGCATTTTGCCGCGCACCAATTGGATGGACCAGCAGCCTCATGGTGGGAGAATTATACTGTCACCTATCCTATAGCCACTGTTACATGGGACCAGTTCTAGCAGGCTTTTCGTACTGCCCATGTATCAGCAGGAGCTATTGCCATAAAGAAGCATGAGTTTCACAACTTACGCCAAGGAGGGCGCATTGTTAGTCAGTATGTGGATAACTTTAGCAAGCTAGCCCGTTATGCCCCAGATGACATTGCTACGGATGCAGCTAAGCAGGAGAAGTTTTTGGAAGGACTGGATGATGAGTTGAGCATGTAGTTGATGGTAGAAACCTTAAATAACTACCAACAGTTGGTAGAAAGAGCTCTCATGATTGAAGGGAAGCAGCAGCAGATTGATAACCGCAAGAGGAAGTATGGACAGGGGAAGCATAATTCAGGAGCTCAGCAAAGACCCCGTTTCACCCTGAACTCGGGAGGACTTGTGCATAACCATGGAGGCCACACTCACAATGAAGGAAGTTCTCACAACCATAGTGGCTCCAAGAATGGTAATGGAGGAAGCAACGGACATAACCGTTCCAACCCATCAACGCCCGCCAAGAAAGATCTAAGCCACGTTACTTGCTACAAGTGCCAGAAGACCGGACATTGCGCCAACGAATGTCCTGTAGTTATGAACGGAAACGGCAGTGGAAGCTCTGGGAAGAAGCCCAACCCTTTCAACAGGGGACAAGTGAACCACGTTAACGTGGAGGAGATTGAGGCCCAGCCAGATGCAATAATAGGTAAGTTTTTGGTTAAGTCTTTTACTGTAGTCGTACTTTTCGATACTGGTGCATCGCATTCATACATATCAAGGGGATTTGTGGATATGTATAAACTTCCCACCAAAGTTCTTAGTACACCTATGTTAGTGAGCTCGTCGGGAGCAGAGTATATCGCAAGCCAAGGATGTTTTCAGATACTGTTGGCCATAGGTAGGTATGTTTTCCCCTCAGACCTGATTATTCTGGAGTCGCAAGGTTTGGATATGATTCTGGGTATGGATTGGTTATCGATGTATGGAGGAAACATCGATTACGCTAGTAAGTCGATTTTGCTCACCACCCCAGAAGGAAGAAGGATCAAGTATGTATCCCGGCATTTGCTGATTAGGACTCAAGTAAATTCCTTAACAGGAGTTGTACAGGAGGAAGTACCTGTGGTAAAGGATTTCCCGGATGTATTTCCAGAAGAGTTGCCATACATGCCACCAGATTGAGACATAAAGTTTTGATTGAGCTTTTGCCAGGCACATGACCAATATCTAAGAGACCCTACAGGATGTCCGCACAGGATTTAGAGGAAACTAAGAAACATATTGAGGAGTTACTTTATAAAGGATATATTCGCCCAAGTTCGTCACCTTGGGGATCACCAGTACTTCTAGTGGAGAAGAAGGATGGGTCGTTAAGGATGGTTGTTGATTATCGTGGATTGAATGAAGTAACGATCAAGAACAAGTACCCACTATCGATGATCAATGATTTGTTTGATCAGCTGCAAGGAGCTCAGGTGTTTTCCAACATCGATCTGCGATCAGGTTACCACCAGTTGAAGATTCGAGGGTAGGACATACCTAAGAGAGATTTTACAACAAGGTACGGATATATGAGTATACTGTTATGTCATTTGGCTTGACTAACGCACCTGCTTATTTTATGCACATGATGAACAAAGTGTTTATGGAGTTTTTGGATAAGTTCGTCGTAGTGTTCATAGATGATATTCTGGTCTACTCGAAGAATGAAGAGGAGCATAAGGAGCACTTGTGTTTGGTACTTGGGAAGCTCACAGAACTTCAACTATACGCCAAGTTCAGCAAGTGTCAGTTTTGGTTGAAGGAAGTTGGATTCCTTGGACACGTTATATCCGGGGATGGAATAGCAGTAGACCCCAACAAAGTCATCACTGTGAGAAATTGGGTGGCACCCACGTACGTTGGAGAGATCCGGAGTTTTCTTGGACTTGCAGGATACTATCGGAGGTTCATTGAGAATTTCTCGAAGATTGCAAAGCCTATGACGGAGTTATTAAAGAAGGACACCAAATTCAAATGGACTTAGGAATGTGAGGCTAGTTTTTAGGAATTGAAGAAACGTTTGGTTAGATCACCAGTGTTGATTCTGCCAGATCAACGCAAGGATTATGATGTGTAGTGCGACGCCTCTCGTCGAGGACTTGGAGAAGTGCTTATGTAGGAAGGAAGAGTTGTTTCATATGCCTCACGACAGCTTAAAACCCATGAGTTAAATTATGCTACACATGATTTTGAGTTAGCAGCCGTAGTGCACGCATTGAAGACTTGGAGACATTTTCTCAATAGAAACCATTGTGACGTATACACGGATCACAAGAGTTTGAAGTATATCTTCACACAGAAGGAGTTGAATCTCAGGCAGAGGAGATCGTTGGAACTCATTAAAGATTATGACATGAAGCTGCACTATCATCCTGGAAAGGCTAACATAGTAGCCGATGCGTTGAGCCGCAAGAGTCATGTCAATACCCTCATGACCGGAGAGTTACCCAAGGAGTTAGCAGAAGACCTTTGTGAGCTATGTTTGGAGATAGTTCTGAGAGGTTATATAGCAGCTTTAGAGGTTCAGTCTACTTTGATGGATAAGATTAGACAAGCGCAGAAGACGGACAAGGAGATCGCCGAGATAAAGGAAAGGATGAGCAAAGGAAAGGCTAAAGGATTTCGTGAGGATGAGCACGATACCTTATGGTTTGAGGACCGCGTATATGTACCAAATGATCAGGAGATCAGGAAGCTGATTTTGTAGGAGTCCCATGATTCACCATATTCGATTCACCCAGGAAATACCAAGATGTACCTGGATCTGAAAGATAGATTCTGGTGGACCGGAATGAAGAAGGATATTGCAGAGTATGTAGCAGTTTGTGATGTATGTCAGAGAGTGAAGGCAGAGCATCAGAAGCCAGCAGGATTGCTGCAACCATTGCCGATGCCCGAATGGAAGTGGGATAAGCTAGGCATGGATTTTATCATGGGATTACCCAGGACTCGTTCAGGCTATGACTCGCTATGGGTTGTAGTTGATTGCTTGACCAAAGTAGCTCATTTCATCCAAGTGAAGACCACTTACACCAGTGCTAAGTTGGCAAAGATATACATGACCAGGATCATATGTTTGCATGGAGTTCCAAGAACAATTGTATCAGATAGAGGAACCCAGTTTACCTCAAAGTTCTGGAATCAGTTGCATGAAACTTTGGGAACCAGACTGTAGTTCAGTACAGCTTTTCATCCGCAAACAGATGGACAGACAAAGAGAGTGAACCAGATTCTGGAGGATATGTTGAGAGCTTGTGCACTAGATTATGGATCTAGTTGGGATGACAACTTGCCCAACCCAGAGTTCTCATACAACAATAGTTACCAAGCCAATTTGAAGATGGCCCCTTTCGAAGCATTGTACGAAAGGAGGTGCAGAACACCGTTGTTATGGGATGAAGTTGGAGACCGATAGTTGTTTGGACCAGATTTGATTAAAGAATCAGAAGAGAAAGTTAAGCTGATTCACAATAGACTCAAGGTAACTGAGTCCAGGCAGAAGAGCTATGCGGATTCTAAACGCAAGGAGACAGCTTACGAAGTCGGTGACAGAGTGTGTCTTCGGGTATCACCACTCCGAGGAGTTAAGCGCTTTGGAGTTAAGGGAAAGTTAGCACCACGATTTGTGGGACCATACAAAGTTTTGGAGCGTATGGGAGAAGTTGCTTACAAGTTGGAATTGCCCGAAGGATTGACAGGAGTTCACGATTTGTTCCATGTTTCTCAGTTGAAGAAGTGTCAGGCGGAGATGGCCGATATTCCTCTGAGAGATACAGTGCCACTCGAAGCGATACAGTTGGATAGCGGCTTGACTTACGAGGAGAAGCCAGTCAAGATTCTTGAGTTTTCCAGCCGAGTTACACGCAACAAAGTTATCAAGTTCTGTAAAGTTTAGTGGAACCACCATACCGAGGATGAAGCTACCTGGGAACGAGAAGAAGACCTACACAAGGACAATCCACATCTATTTTCTAGCCAACTCAAATCTCGAGGGCGAGATTCATCTTAAGGGGGGTAGGTTTGTAACATCCCAAATTTTCAATTTGGAATGTTATGCATTAGATCATCATTGCATATCATATTTTATTGCATTTTGGCGTGATCCTATAAATTCTACGCAACTCAGGAACCTAAGGAGAGAGTTGGGGATTTCATTATTTTCATATTCGCGTTTTCGCGAATATTGAAAAGAGGATCGTTTGATTTTAATTATTTTCTCTTCGAATATTTCTTTTATAAAAATAAAAGAGAGAGGATAAAATGACTTCCTGGAAATAGAGAAATATCGAAGATTTAATATTAAAATCAAATAAGATTTTTATTTAGAGTTTTATCGTTATTTTATTTGAATTAGTAAAAAATGCATTTTTCAAAATTGCATTTTAGGCCCAAATATATGTTCACCTTGTCCGACTTATTTTTAGAGGACGGGGCAAATTTATTTCGGGATTTTTGGAGTCCATTTAGTAATTCTTTTCTTTCTTTTTCTGCACATTGGAATTATTAAAAAAAAGTCAAACCGACTACGGGCCGTACCCGAGCGGGACTCCGCCCGGGGAGGCTTTATAAGCCGCACCGGCCGAGCCTTGAAACCCTAGCCGCCGTGCTGCCTCGCCGCCGCCGCTGCCGAGCCGCCGCACCGCCGCCCCGTCGCCCGCACCGCCGCATCGCCGCCTCGTCGCGCCGCCACCGCACCGCCCCGCCACTACCGCGCCGCCGCACCGGAGCCCGCCGCCTCACCGGACCACCGCCAGGCCCGAGGTAGCTGCCTCGGTTTTCATGAGAAAATTGTTTGGTTTTTTTCTTTTTCGAAATCCTAGATCCGTTTTTTGTTTTTATTAGATCCGGTTCGGTTTATTTTTGGTTTAGTTATTTAGCGAATGCCCATTTTTACGTTCGTTTTAACGAACGGTTTTCACCTTTTAGCCGCACACAGCGAACGTCCGTTCGTTAGCCTGTTCGTCAGTTTTTTTTTTGTATTTTCCGCGATTATTTTCGATCGTGATTTCTGATCCGATTTTCGTTTTAGTATAACTTTTCGCTCGTTTATCGGAATCAGGTGATTCAATCGCCTAGAGTTTTGTCTCGAAACCCTCTTTCCGTTTAACCAACTTAAACAAGTTTTTGCTACTGTAAAATTTGAGTTTAGTCCAGATTAGTAAACAAAGCTTGTTTCTTTCGTAGTTTGAGTTTCGTTGCTCCGTTTGATTTGATTCTTTTTGCAAACCGGAGTTCTTAAGTTGAACTTTCTGGTGAGATCTCTTATTTGAGTTTGATCCGTGCCCTTTCTTGATTGGTTATTGTATGCTTGTTTGATTGCGATAGAGTATCCGGAGTGTGAAGTGTGCTACATCGAGTCTCTAGGTTTTGCAGATCATCAGCAAGGCAAGTAACACTTTGATCATATCCATTTAATACCCAGTTTTTAGGCATTAGTTTCAACCCTCAAACATTGCATGGTTAGGAATTGGTAACATGTGGGTTTTGGGAAGTAGTTGATGAGGTAGGAACCTATTGTCCTGCATTCAAACCTTGGGAGTGACTTCTACGCTATGCTTATATTGCCATGCTATGCTCGTAGACGTGGATTGGGTTTGAGTGTATTCCATGACAGATTGTGAGATTGTTTGCTTAATGGTTCAACTTAAGGTGGCAACTTTAATACACATCTGGGTGGATTAAGGCACCTAGGGAACCAAGTGAGTGCCTGTATTTTTGGAAATCCCGGGATACCGTGTGATTTTCCTATGGACCTCCACCCAGGCTAAAAGGGATCATAAGATTATTCATGCTGGAAACTTCCGTGTGCAGCCACATGCCATTATGGGCTCTAGCATAGTTGATTAAGTCGTGTGAACTCTACAGTGGTATACTAGCAGATGTAGGGGATGTAGGTGTACCGGTCTACCCATCGTAAGGTGCTACCACTTCTGAAAGACTGTGTCTCAGTCATCCGTTTCTCAAACTCCTTGTAGTGCGAGAAATCCAACAGAGGAGATCGAGTCTTGTGGGGAAAAGTGCACAAACCTCTGCAGAGTGTACAAACTAATCATGGTTAGCCGTGTCCCCGGTTATGGACATCTTGAGTATCTGGTTCTTTGATTATCATGTGGATCTCAACACTCTTCAATATAAATTTGATTGGGTTAATGATTACTTTTAATTGGGATTGAGAGGGTTTTACCTTCTCAATATTTTCAACCAACTTTGTACTAAATAAAATATATTCCGTTGCAGTTGGGAAAAATTGGCTTTTCGCAAAACCTATTAACCATACAGCCTCCACCAGCCATATATGCGTGTAGTGATAGCTTTACGTTGCCAGCATATTCCATGTGCTGACCCGTTTCGGGCTGCAACGTATCATGTTGCAGACTTTTCAGACGACGAGTAAGGAACCTTAGGTCGTGGTCTTTCACTCAGTGATGCCGTTGGAGTTGATGGACTCACTTTATCTTCCAAACCTTCCGATGTTATCGTATTAGATGGCCTTAAGCCATATTTATTGTAATATGTTCTCTTTTGAGACATTCGATGTAATAAGTGTGTGATTGCTACTCTGTTATAAATCCTCAAGTATTGTCCATGTCAGCATTACCGATCCAGGGATGACACTGATGCACAGAGATCAGACTGTTTGAGGTCTGGTCATTATACTTATGATTACAAAAGTGTTGATGATATAAAACTTACGCACGCAAATGAAAAATGCAGCTTATGATTACAAAAGTGTTGAAGATAATATACAGTACCGTAATAAGTGTGGATCAAACCACCATCTTGTAACCCTCAAACGGATCAGGAATTAGACCTAAGGTCTGCAGTTTAGGCGTAGAGACCTGAAAGTGCAACTATCCCTGGGTGGTTTTGGTAATTCCTAACAACATATAGCTCATTGAGCTAATGCTATTTTAAGATAAATATTTCAGGAAAGCTCAATGATTGGCACAACACGGATTAGAAATTGGAGCCCTCAAAATGCTAAGGACAAAAATATTGGCTCAAGCTCAAAGCACAAGACTCTACACTTTACTTTTAGTAATCCAAGATCACATGAGTCCATAGGAAAAGCCAATACTATTAAAAGGGGGTGAGGTGTTGCTTAATGAGTTACTTGCTCAAAATGCTTAGTGATATGCTCCAAAAATCCTCAACTACCTTATCATATCCAGATATGTCCCAAACCAAAAGTAAAACTGAGCCCCACTAAAATCTTCTATCCAGCGCGACCGAGTTCACTTGGCATAGCCACTGCCACAAACCCTAGTCACTTTGGTCTCACCGATAGGGATCTTAGTGTAACACCCTCGATGCGACTATAGCTCCCACGTGTCGAGGCACGACTTAGAGACATAATCGCATTGAAGGCATATGTCGCAAGTAAGGTAATCTTTACAACATCCCATGTAATATAATAATAAAGGGGAGATAACATAGTTGGCTTACACTCGCCACGTCAATCAAGGTACATAAATAACATTACATCATCCAAACACTCATGGCCCGACTACGGCGCCAAAATAAAAGATAACCCAACATGCGACACGGTCCCGATCACCCCCAACTGGGCACCACTACTGATCATTAGGAAAGGGAACATAGTAATGTTGAGAGTCCTCGTCGAACTCCCACTTGAGCTCGAGCGCGTCACTTGGAGAGGAATCATCAGGCCCTGCATCTGGTGTAATAGTAATCTGTGAGCCACAGGGACTCAGCAATCTCGCACCCTCGCGATCAAGACTATTTAAGCTTATAGGTAAGGCAAGGTAAATATAAGTGGAGCTGCAGCAAGCGACTAGCATATATGGTGGCTATCCTGATCGCAAAAGAGAGCGAGAAGAGGAGGCAAAGCGCGAGCGAGAAACTAGAGAGCAACCTGCGCAAACATTACTCCAACACCGTGTCCACCTCCCGGACTCCGCCGAGAAGAGGCCATCACGGAAACACACTCAGTTGATTCATTTTAATTAAGTTAAGGTCCAAGTTATCTACGACCGGGCATTAACAAATTCCCATCTGCCCATAACCGCGGGCACGGCTTTCGAAAGTTCAAATCCCTGTAGGGGAGTCCCAACTTAGCCCATGACAAGCTCTCACGGTCAACGAAGGAATAGACCTCCTCCCGAGACGTTCCGATCAGGCTCGGTACCTCGGTTCTTCAAGACACTTCCACAGGTTAAAACAAGACCAGCAACACCGCCCGAATGTGCTGACAAATCCCGATAGGAGCTGCACATATCTCTTTCTCAGGGCACAATCGGATAAGCAATCCGTACAACTAAAACCAACCCTCGAGTTTCCCCGAGGTGGCGCTGCAAGGGGCTCTAGGTTGGACCAACACTCAGAGGAGCACTGGCCCGGGGAGGGGTTTAAATAAGATGACCCTCGGGCTCCGTAAACCCAAGGGAAAAGAGGCTAGGTGGCAAATGGTAAAACCAAGGTTGGGCATTGCTGGAAAATCTTTAATCAAGGCGAACTATCAAGGGGTTCCCATTATAACCCAACCGCGTAAGAAACGCAAAATCCGGGAACATAGCACTGATATGACGGAAACTAGGGCGGCAAGAGTGGAACAAAACACTAGGCGAGAGGCCAAGCCTTCCACCCTTTACCAAGTATATAGATGCATTAAGATAACAAGATAATATAATGATATCCCAACAAGTAAATAAATGTTCCAACAAGGAACGGCCTCCAATCTTCACCTGCAACTAGCAACGCTATAAGAGGGGCTGAGCAAAGTGGTAACATAGCCAATCAACGGTTTGCTAGGACATGGTGGGTTAGAGGTTTGACATGGCAATTTGGGAGGCTTGAAAGAAAGTGGTAGGCATCATAGCATTGGCATAGCAAAAGAGCGAGCAATCTAGCATAGCAAAGATAGTAGTGATTTCGAGGGTATGATCATCTTGCCTGCAAAGTTGTCAGAGTTGACTGGATCCTCGAAAGCAAACTCAACGGGCTCCTCGTTAGCGAACTCGTCTCCAGGCTCTACCCAAACAAGACAAACAAGCAACAAGGACACAATCAACCACGTGCAAAGCTCAACAACATAATGCAGGGATGGTATGCTATGCGGGATGCGATGCGGGATGCATAAGCAAGATGTGACAAGGAATGTATGAACCTGGCCTCAACATGGGAATCCAAGTGCTCCACTGGAAAGATGAGATGAAATAGCTTGAAAACGATATAAAGAACGTCGGAATCGGAGTTACGGTTTGGAAATGGCAAGCAATACAAAAATGGCACCGGTCTGCGATTTATAGCAAGTAGCCATCTAAAAGCAAAGAGATGAACAAGCCACAACACCCAAACATGGCAACAAAATACATGGCAGGGATGCGTTCATGATGCTTAACAAAAGTCTAGCACTGAGCTACGGCCAATTCATCCATTAACAGGTCCAAACAAGCATGGCAAAAATGCATATGGCAATAGATTTCAGACTTAGTGAAATTAACACTTGTCTGGAATTTCAGATCAGGTAGCCCTCTTCGGAGCAACAAAACTACATGCTACAGGACCTAAACATGGCAAAGTAAAGCATGGCATGGAGCTACTCAAAGAGCTTAACAAAAGTCCCTTAGTGACCTTGAGCCAAAAGGGATCAGAAAAAACAATTGCGAGCATGTGAACATGGCAAAAACATAATCAGTTCTCAGACTTAGTGAAAACTGGAGCATGCTGACAACAGATATCAAGTAGGCATGTTTACGAGCTCGATGCACTCAATACGGAGCAAGACATGAAAAGCTAAGCATACATCTATCAAGAATACACAAACTGCAAGCTAGACATGGCAAGAACAATAACATAGCATGCACGGATCAACTACAACATCATCGGCAAAATTGCAAACAAGTTGACAAACTGCCCAGATTCAGAAAGTAGCAAAAGTAGAGCTCGATTGACTCAAGCTAGGGTGCTCCATAATTTCAAACAAAGACATGGATGGTTACAGCACTACAAGATTAACAAAACATCCTTACTGATCATCCTCAAAAGAGGCACGGATCAATAGGAAACAACATGAACATATGGCCATATGAAATAAATAGCCCAAGGACTTAGTGGAATTGCTAAGTCCCTGAAATCAGCACTACCAAGTGCCTCACATCGCAAGCTTGCACTAGTCACCACACACATCACAAAAATACATGGGTTGCACCTCTGGAAAGATGGCAAAACCCTTAACAAAACATATGTAGAGCTCAAGGGCATATCATGCACACAATAATCATGGCAAAAATGACAAGTATGCAAATGGAGTAGCAGATCTGACAATTATCTCAAGTAGCCCTCTTCTAACAGCATTTCGGGCATTAAGGTGAGCTCAAATGAAAATGATGCAATGGAATGAAATGATGTACTCTCTGAGATGAACATTTTGATATGCTATATCCCAAAAATGGAGTAACAGATGCAAAGTTATGATGCGATGAACAGGAGCACATGGATTAGGGTTTCGGGCAAAAGTCAACCCTGAGATATTTTCAGATCTGGATCTGGCACGGATTACGGAGATCGCCGGAGTTACTGTTCACGCGCTCGCCGGAGAAGCTTGTGGCGGCCGGAGCTCGCCGAGGCGGCGCGGGAGAGGAGGGTGGCGGCCAGAGTCGGGGACGGCGTTGGCGGCCGGATGCGGCGGCACCGGCGATGTGGGCTGCGGGGGCCGGGGTTGGGCCCGGCGGGCTTCGGCGATGTGGGTGCGCGCCGGCGCCACGTGGCGCGAGATGAGTGGTGGCGGCGGATTGGGCGTACACGTCCGGCCCGGCGCGGACGTTGTCCGGCGGCGGCGGAGATCTTTTTTTTAGGGTTGGACGAGGAAAGATCCGGATTTGGAAATGGGGGAGGTATAAATAGGCATAGAGGGAGCTAGGAGAGTCCAAATGAGGTGCGGTTTTCGGCCACGCGATCGTGATCGAACGCTCTAGATGATGGAGCAGGTTTAGGTGGGTTTTGGGCCAAAATGGAGGGGTGTTGGGCTGCAACACACACGAGGCCTTTTCGGTCCCTCGGTTAACCGTTGGAGTATTAAATGAAGTCGAAATGATACGAAACTTGACAGACGGTCTACCGGTTGTAAACCAAGGCCGCTTGGCAAGTCTCGGTCCAATCCGGGAATGTTTAATCCCCACACACGAAAGAAAGCTAGAAATGACCACCGGAGGAGAACGAAGCGCCGGAATGCAAAACGGACAACGGGGAAAATGCTCGAATGCATGAGATGAACACGTATGCAAATGCAATGCACATGATGACATGATATGAGATGCATGACAACGACAACAACCCATGGAGACAAAAACCCGAACCCGAGAAAATAAAATAACTTAACGCCGGAAATGGCAAGAGTTGGAGTACAAATTGGGAAAATCATATCCGGGGTGTTACAACACTCCACCACTACGAAAGGATCTCGTCCCGAGATCTAGGACTGAAAGAACGCCGGGTACTCAGAACGGAGGTGATCCTCGCGTTCCCAGGTAGCTTCATGGTCGGAATGGTGTGACCACTTGACTTTGAGGAATTTGATTGACTTATTGCGAGTCTTGCGTTCAGTCTTTTCAAGAATAGTAACGGGGTGCTCACGATAGGAAAGATCTTCTTGGAGCTCAATGTCCTCGAAGTTGACGGTGCGGTCAGGAATCTTGAAGCACTTTCGAAGCTGAGAGACATGGAACACATCATGAACATTTGCAAAGTTTGAAGGAAGCTCGAGTTGATAGGCGAGATCGCCTCTCTTGCTGACAATCTTGAAAGGTCCCACGTATCTGGGGGCAAGCTTCCCTTTGATACCGAAGCGACGAGTACCTTTCATAGGAGAGACGCGGAGGTAAACATGATCTCCGATCTCGAAAGCCAAATCATGGTGCTTACTATCATAGTAGCTCTTCTGGCGGGATTGGGCTGCTTTGAGGTTATCTCGAATGACTTTGCACATTTCCTCTGCCTCTGTGATTAAGTCATTTCCGAGAAGCTGACGTTCACCGGTTTCAGACCAGTTGAGAGGGGTACGGCACTTCTTGCCATACAGAATTTCAAATGGGGCCTTGCCCGAACTTTCTTGAAAACTGTTGTTGTAGGAGAATTCAGCATAAGGAAGACAATCCTCCCACTTCATGCTGAAGGAGATCACACAAGCCCTGAGCATATCTTCAAGAATCTGGTTGACACGCTCGACTTGACCGCTAGTTTGAGGATGGAAAGCTATGCTGAAGCGGATGTTGGTGCCCATGGCCTTCTGAAAAGAATCCCAAAACTTGGAGGTAAAGATGCTGCCACGGTCTAAAGAGATCACTTGTGGAATACCGTGCAGAGAGACAATCCGAGAGGTATAGAGTTCCGCCAATTGAGCTGCAGTGATTGACTCTTTGATAGGTAGAAAATGAGCCACTTTGGTGAGTTTGTCGATGACAATGAATATAGCATCATTTCCACGCTTGGACTTTGGAAACCCAGTCACGAAGTCCATCTCAATGTGGTAAACTTCCATTCTGTAATGGAAAGAGGTTGGAGGAGACCCGCTGGCCTTTGGTTTTCTGCCTTCACTCTTCTGCAGGCATCACATGCATTCACGAACTGAGCAATCTTGCGCTTCATTCGAGTCCACCAATAAGCCTGCTTGAGGTCCTGATACATCTTCGTACTCCCAGGGTGGATGGAGAGGAGAGAATTGTGAGCCTCGTTCATGATCACTTTACGGAGGTCACCTTTGGGCACAACAATACGATCCTCGAAGAAGAGAGTGTCCTTGTCATCAAGGCGGTAGCACTTGTACTTGGGTTGACTCTTGGCAATCCCAATCTTCACCTTTTTCACCATATCATCAAGAAGCTGGGCTTGACGAATCTTGTCTTCTAAGGTAGGAGAGACTTGAAGATTGGCGAGAAAACCTTGAGGAACAACTTGCAGGTTAAGTTTGCGGAAAGCTTCACAAAGCTCGGGTTGATAAGGCTTGAGAATCAGACTGTTGCAGTAAGCCTTTCTACTCGATGCGTCAGCAATCACATTGGCCTTGCCTGGAGTATACTCGATACTCGGATTATACTCTTGAATCATTTCGACCCATCGAGTTTGCCTGAGGTTGATATTAGGCTGAGTGAAGATGTACTTGAGACTCTTGTGGTCAGTGAAGATGTCCACTTTTCTTCCCAATAGAAGATGTCTCCAAGTCAAAAGAGCATGCACAACTGCCGCCAACTCGAGATCATGAGTGGGGTAGTTCTTCTCATTGGGCTTCAATTGACGAGAGGTATAAGCAACACCTTTCTTCTCTTGCATAAACACTGCGCCAAGACCTTGGAGAGAGGCATCACAAAAGACCTCGTACGGTTTGGATTCATCAGGCGGAGTCAGAACTGGAGCAGTGATCAATTTCTCTTTCAAAGTGTTGAAAGCAATGTCACACTCCGGAGACCAAACGTACTTGACATGCTTCTGGAGAAGATTAGAGAGAGGCTTCGCGATCTTAGAAAAGTTTTCACCGAATCTTCGGCAGTAGCTTGCGAGACCGAGGAAGCTACGGAGTTGCTTCACGTTCTGAGGAGGTTCCCAATTCACAATTGCAGACACCTTCTCAGGATTCACCGCAATGCCCTTGGCAGAGATGATATGACCAAGATAAAGAACCTCATCGAGCCAAAATTCACACTTGGAGAACTTGGCGTAGAACTTGTGTTCTCTAAGCTTATCAAGAACCAAATGCAAGTGCTTGGCATGATCTTCCTTGTTCTTCGAGAAAACTAGAATGTCGTCGAGATAGACCAAAATGAAGTCATTGGTGTAGGAGTTGAAAATAAAGTTCATCATGCGAGAGAAAGTCGGAGGAGCGTTGACAAGGCCAAAAGACATGACAGTGTATTCATATGAACCATAGCTTGTCCTGAAAGACGTCTTGGGAATATCTTGCTCACGAATTCGAATCAGATGATAACCCATACGGAGATCAAGCTCGGAGAATACTTGGGCACCTTTGAGTTGTTCGAACAGCTCATTGATGTTGGGAAGTGGGTATTTGTTCTTGATGGTCTTCTTGTTCAATGGACGGTAATCAACACAAAGTCGGTCCGTTCCATCCTTCTTCTTCACAAAAAGAACACCACAACCCACGGAGAAGAACTAGGCCGGATGAGACCCATTTTCTCTTGAATATCGAGTTGCTTCTTCAGCTCCTTCAACTCTTCAGGTCCGAGCTTGTAAGGACGCTTGCACACAGGTTCCGTGCCGGGCTCAAGATCAATAACGAATTCAACTGGCCGGTGCGTAGGCATTCCTGGAAGCTCTTCTGGAAAGACGTCTTGATATTCGCAAACGACTAGAATTTGCGAGATAGCATCCAGTTCACCCTTCTCATTGAGAGAAAACAGACAGATGGTATCATCACGAGCGGCAAAGACAATTACATCCTCAGACGAATGAGTCAATTGAATCTGCCTGGCTGCACAATCAAGCTGAGCCTTGTGCTTAGAAAGCCAATCCATTCCGAGAATAAGATCAATATCCGAGTCACCCAGAACTTTTGGAGAGGACAAGAACTTATAGTCACCCAAAGTGATTGTGACATCCGGAACGCATACTCGAGATGTCATTTGACGGGCCGGAGAGACAATAGCCAACGGTTTCGGCAAGACTTGAGTAACAAAATCATGCTTAGATGCAAAAGGTCTCGAGATGAAACAATGCGATGCACCAGTGTCAAAAAGAACTTTTGCAGGAATATCGTTAACAAGAAGGTTACCCATGATGACATCTGACGAATCCTCTGCCTGAGCTGCATTCATCAAATTGACCTTGGCGTACTTGGGGTTATGCTTGACCACAGCTGTACTTGCTGATCTGACAGGAGGAGGAGGAGGAAGACGCCTCTGGTTGAAACACTTGTTGGCATAGTGACCCTTCTGTTGGCACTTGATCTTGGAGCTTGAGACGAAGTCTTGTTCTGAAAGCCAGGGTTGGGTGGGTGGGAAGATCCACTGCCACCTTTGCTGTTCTGCTGATACGGATGATGGAACATAGGAGGAGGAAGCCAATACTTCTGCTGCTTGGCCACTTGAGTAGAGGAAGAAGGAGTAACATCTCTGACTCGCTTCTTGGAAGCATCACACCTCAATTGAGCAGCCTCTTGCTTCAATGCCATGTTGTAGAACTCATCGTACCTCAAGGGCTCAAAGAGAACAAGAGCTAGCTGGATTTCTTCTCTAAGGCCACCTCTGAACTGGTATATCATGCTCTTCTCATCAGGGACGTCCTGCTTGGCAAAGCGGGCAAGCTTCTGAAACAACTTGTTGTAGTCATAGACAGACAAAGAGCCTTGCTTCAGGTTGCGGAATTCCTCACACTTGCTTTCAACCACGCTCTGAGGGATATGGTGAGCTTTGAAATCTTGACGGAATTCATCCCAAGTGATAACACGTCCACCTCTGGAGTCCTTGTACTGCTGGAACCATTCTGCAGCTTGATCTTTGAGTTGGAAGGAAGTGAACTTGACAAAGTCCTCAGGCCTGACGTTACTGCACTCGAAATGCTTGCACAGATCCACAGGCCAATCGTCAGCATCGGTTGCCTCAACACAATTGCTGAAAGTCTTTGGCCCGTTAGCAAGGAACTGGTTGAGTGTAGCAGAGTGATTCTGATTGTTGCCTTGGTTCCCTTGGTTGCCTTGATTGCGCTCTTGAAGAATTTGCATGATCAACTATGTGTTTGCATTGGTTGCAGCCATCACAGCTTGCCATGCCTCCGGAGGAGGTGGAGGTGGTGGCGGATCAGGATTCGGAGTCGTGCGCGTTGGAGGAGCCATCCTGAAGAGGTTGACCACCATTAGCACATAGACAGACAAATATTGAAGCTGAATCCAACGAAATGAGAATTGCAACATATAGTCTTCACATCCGAACAAAATGAACGAATGCATTCCTCTTGAAATGGTCACATATCCATAAATTGAGAAGCCACGTAGAATTAAGGTAGAGAAATAAATCAACAAGGTATGGATCAAGAACGAATAATCGGTAAGAAATCCCAATCTCAAACCAATATCCGTGGAAGAAGAACTAGAGCTACTAGAATTCCCACCTCTGAAATTCCCGAACCTTTCCGGTTATGCAATCAGGTGTTGGGGATACAGGGGAAGCATAATATCTCACCCAAATCTAGCAAATCCTACATCCAGCTATATCCATCCTTCAACACATAACCGAGAAAAACTTCGGAAACCATCTACCTCAACCTTCGAAAAGCATCCGTTATACAAGTTATGGCGATACTCCCGATCTCCTGCCCCAGTACTGGGTGGCGTCGAGGTTATCTCACCAATGAACTTCATAAAAGAGATTTTCGATGTCGGCGTACTAAACTCAGGTATTCCAGAACTGCAACGATAAAATTATGACGACAACACCTCAGAGCTCAACTCCCCGGGACACTTCCACAAAACCCCTGACAGGAGGCACCAAGACAATGTTCTCATCATAAAACCATCGTAACTATTCCAAGATACCCGTGTGATCCTAAATTTTTTTAGTGAAATTTGAGAAGAGAAGAGTCAAAACTCTATGTCAGGATGCCTTACCAGAGCGATGAGGAGACTGGGAAGTAAAAAGAATTCCTAAACTCTCTGATATATAATTCCTAAATGACTCAAAACATTTTTCTAGACACAACTCGGCTGCTAAAAACGATCAAGAAGTGGGGCTCCTAAGGTCGGGGAAGGCTCTGATTACCAACTTGTAACACCCTCGATGCGACTATAGCTCCCACGTGTCGAGGCACGACTTAGAGACATAATCGCATTGAAGGCTTATGTCGCAAGTAAGGTAATCTTTACAACATCCCATGTAATATAATAATAAAGGGGAGATAACATAGTTGGCTTACACTTGCCACGTCAATCAAGGTACATAAATAACATTACATCATCCAAAAACTCATGGCCCGACTACGGCGCCAAAATAAAAGATAACCCAACATGCGACACGGTGCCGATCACCCCCAACTGGGCACCACTACTGATCATCAGGAAAGGAAACATAGTAACGTTGAGAGTCCTCGTCGAACTCCCACTTGAGCTCGAGCGCGTCACCTGGAGCGGAATCATCAGGCCCTGCATCTGGTGTAATAGTAATCTGTGAGCCATAGGGACTCAGCAATCTCGCACCCTCACGATCAAGACTATTTAAGCTTATAGGTAAGGCAAGGTAAATATAAGTGGAGCTGCAGCAAGCGACTAGCATATATGGTGGCTATCCTAATCGCAAAAGAGAGCGAGAAGAGGAGGCAAAGCGCGAGTGAGAAACTAGAGAGCAACCTGCGCAAACATTACTCCAACACCGTGTCCACCTCTCGGACTCCGCCGAGAAGAGGCCATCACGGAAACACACTCAGTTGATTCATTTTAATTAAGTTAAGGTTCAAGTTATCTACGACCGGGCATTAACAAATTCCCATCTGCCCATAACTGCGGGCACGGCTTTCGAAAGTTCAAATCCCTGTAGGGGAGTCCCAACTTAGCCCATGACAAGCTCTCACGGTCAACGAAGGAATAGACCTCCTCCCGAGACGTTCCGATCAGGCTCGGTACCTCGGTTCTTCAAGACACTTCGATAGGTTAAAACAAGACCAGCAACACCGCCCGAATGTGCCGACAAATCCCGATAGGAGCTGCACATATCTCTTTCTCAGGGCACAATCGGATAAGCAATCCGTGCAACTAAAACCAACCCTCGAGTTTCCCCGAGGTGGCGCTGCAAGGGGCTCTAGGTTGGACGAACACTCAGAGGAGCACTGGCCCGGGAGGGGTTTAAATAAGATGACCCTCGGGCTCCTTAAACCCAAGGGAAAAGAGGCTAGGTGGCAAATGGTAAAACAAAGGTTGGGCATTGCTGGAAAAGCTTTAATCAAGGCGAACTATCAAGGGGTTCCCATTATAACCCAACCGCGTAAGGAACGCAAAATCCGGGAACGTAACACCGATATGACGGAAACTAGGGCGGCAAGAGTGGAACAAAACACTAGGCGAGAGGCCAAGCCTTCCACCCTTTACCAAGTATATAGATGAATTAAGATAACAAGATAATATAATGATATCCCAACAAGTAAATAAATGTTCCAACAAGGAACGGCCTCCAATCTTCACCTGCAACTAGCAACGCTATAAGAGGGGCTGAGCAAAGCGGTAACATAGCCAATCAACAGTTTGCTAGGACATGGTGGGTTAGAGGTTTGACATGGCAATTTGGGAGGCTTGAAAGCAAGTGGTAGGCATCGTAGCATTGGCATAGCAAAAGAGCGAGCAATCTAGCATAGCAAAGATAATAGTGATTTCGAGGGTATGATCATCTTGCCTGCAAAGTTGTCAGAGTTGACTGGATCCTCGAAAGAAAACTCAACGGGCTCCTCATTAGCGAACTTGTTTCCCGGCTCTACCCAAACAAGACAAACAAGCAACAAGGACACAATCAACCATGTGCAAAGCTCAACAACATGATGCAAGGATGGTATGCTATGCGGGATGCGATGCGGGATGCATAAGCAAGATGTGACAAGGAATGTATGAACCCGGCCTCAACTTGGGAATCCAAGTGCGCCACTGGAAATATGAGATGAAATCGCTTGAAAACGATATAAAGAACATCGGAATCGGAGTTACAGTTTGGAAATGGCAAGCAATACAAAAATGGCACCAGTCTGCGATTTACAGCAAGTAGCCATCTAAAAGCAAAGAGACGAACAAGCTACATCACCCAAACATGGCAACAAAATACATGGCAGGGATGCATTCATGATGCTTAACAAAAGTCTAGCACTGAGCTACGGCCAATTCATCTATTAACAGGTCCAAACTAGCATGGCAAAAATGCATATGGCAAACAGATTTCAGACTTAGTGAAATTAACACTTGTCTGGAATTTCAGATCAGGTAGCCCTCTTCGGAGCAACAAAACTACATGCTACAGGACCTGAAAATGGCAAAGTAAAGCATGGCATGGAGCTACTCAAAGAGCTTAACAAAAGTCCCTTAGTGACCTTGAGCCAAAAGTGATCAGAAAACACAATTGCGAGCATGCGAACATGGCAGAAACATAATCAGTTCTCAGACTTAGTGAAAACTGGAGCATGCTGACAACAGATATCAAGTAGGCATGTTTACGAGCTCGATGCACTCAATACGGAGCAATACATGAAAAGCTAAGCATACATCTATCAAGAACACATAAAATGCAAGCTAGACATGGCAAGAACAATAACATAGCATGCACGGATCAACTACAACATCATCGGCAAAATTGCAAACAAGTTGACAAACTGCCCAGATTCACAAAGTAGCAAAAGTAGAGCTTGATTGATTCAAGCTAGGGTGCTCCATAATTGCAAACAAAGACATGGATGGATAGAGAACTACAAGATTAACAAAACATCCTTACTGATCATCCTCAAAAGAGGCACGGATCACTAGGAAACAACATGAACATATGGCCATATGAAATAAACAGCCCAAGGACTTAGTGGAATTGCTAAGTCCCTGAAATCAGCACTACCAAGTGCCTCACTTCGCAAGCTTGCACTAGTCACCACACACATCACAAAAATACATGGGTTGCACCTCTGGAAAGATGGCAAAACCCTTAACAAAACATATGTAGAGCTCAAGGGCATATCATGCACACAATAATCATGGCAAAAATGACAAATTTGCAAATGGAGTAGGAGATCTGAAAATTATCTCAAGTAGCCCTCTTCTAATAGCATTTCGGGCATAAAGATGAGGTCAAATGAAAATGATGCAATGGAATGAAATGATGTACTCTCTGAGATGAACATTTTGATATGCTATATGCCAAAAACGGAGTAACGGATGCAAAGTTATGATGCAATGAACAAGAGCACATGGATTAGGGTTTCGGACAAAAGTCAACCCTGAGATATTTTCAGATCTGGATCTGGCACGGATTACGGAGATCGCCGAAGTTACTGTTCACGCGCTCGCCGGAGAAGCTTGTGGCGGCCGGAGCTCGCCGAGGCGGCACGGGAGAGGAGGGTGGCGGCCGGAGTCGGGGACGGCGTCGGCGGCCGGATGCGGCGGCGCC
>NC_041384.1:246116495-246138253 GCF_002162155.2 Triticum dicoccoides | reverse complement strand
CGGGCTTCGGCGATGTGGGGCGCGCCGGCGCCACATGGAGCAAGCTGAGTGGTGGCGGCGGATCGGGCAGACACGTCCGGCCCGGCGCGGACGTTGTCCGGCGGCGGCGGAGATCTTTCTTTTTAGGGTTGGACGGGGAGAGATCCAGATTTGGAAATGGGGGAGGTATAAATAGGCATAGAGGGAGCTAGGAGAGTCCAAATGAGGTGCGGTTTTCAGCCACGCGATCGGATCGAACGCTCTAGATGATGGAGCAGGTTTAGGTGGGTTTTGGGCCAAAATGGAGGGGTGTTGGGCTGCAACACACACGAGGCCTTTTCGGTCCCTCGGTTAACCGTTGGAGTATCAAACGAAGTCCAAATGATACGAAACTTGACAGGCGGTCTACCGGTAGTAAACCAAGGCCGCTTGGCAAGTCTCGGTCCAATCCGGAAATGTTTAATCCCCACACACGAAAGAAAGCTAGAAATGACCACCGGAGGAGAACGAAGCACCGGAATGCAAAATGGACAACAGGGAAAATGCTCGAATGCATGAGATGAACACGTATGCAAATGCAATGCACATGATGACATGATATGAGATGCATGACAATGACAACAACACACGGAGACAAAAACCCGAACCTGAGAAAATAAAATAACTTAACGCCGGAAACGACAAGAGTTGGAGTACAAATTGGGAAAGTCATATCCAGGGTGTTACACTCGGTCTCACCGAGATGGGATTCCAACCTCTCTGTTTCCCTTCGTAACTTTTTGTTCCAACCAAGATGAGCGATCGGTCCCACTGAGATTGCAATGCGAACTCTCTGTTTCCCCTTCGTAATGTTTCGGTCTAACCGAGATGAGCGAATCGGTTCCACCGAGTTTGCCTGACCAACTCTCTGTTTGTTTATTACCAAAATCGGTCCCACCGAGTTTGTGTAATCGGTCTCACCGAGATTACGTTATGCCCTAACCCTAATGGAATTGGTCCCACCGAGTTGACATGTCTGTCCCATCGAAAATACTAACATTCACATTTTGAACTAAATCGGTCTGACCGAGTTTTATAATTCGGTCCCATCGAGTTTGGAGATTTGTGTGTAACGTTTAGATTTTGTGTGGAGGCTATATATACCACTCCACCCACTCTTCATTCATGGAGAAAGCCATCAGGACATGCCTACACTTCCAACATACATTTTCTGAGAGAGAACCACCGACACTTGTGTTGAGGTCAAGGTATTCCATTCCAACCACATATATCTTGATCTCTAGCCTTACCCAAGTTGCTTTCCACTCAAATCATCTTTCTATCAAATCCAATCCTATGAGAGAGAGTTGAGTGTTGGGTTGACTATCGTTTGAAGCAAAAGAGCAAGGAGTTCATCATCAACCCACCATCTATTACCTTTTGGAGAATGGTGTCTCCTAGATTGGTTAGGTGTCACTTGGGAGCCTCCGTCAAGATTGTGGAGTTGAACCAAGGAGTTTGTACGGGCAAGGAGATCGCCTACTTCGTGAAGATCTACCCAAGTGACGCAAGTCCTTCATGGGCGATGGCCATGGTGGGATAGACAAGGTTGCTTCTTCGTGGCCCCTTCATGGGTGGGGCCCTCCGTGGACTTGCGCAAGCATTACCCTTCGTGGGTTGAAGTCTCCATCAACATGGATGTACGATAGAACCACCTATCGGAACCACGCCAAAAATCTCTGTGTCCACATTGCGTTTGCTCCCTCCAAACTCCTCCATTTACTTTCATATGCAACTGTTTTACATTCCGCTGCTATACTCTTCGAATTGCATGTGTAGGTTGATTACTTGAATTGTGCTAAGTTGCTAAAATCTGCCAAGACATAAAATTGGGAAAAGGCTAGATTTTTTTGGGTCAACTAGTCTAATCACCCCCCCTCTAGACATACTTTCGATCCTACAAGTGGTATGAGAGCTTTGGTATCCATTATCTCTGATTTCCATAGCTTTTGGTGATCATAGCCTTGGTTTCACAACCTAGGAGAGTATGGCATCTAGCGAGGGAAATTACCACCATAGAGGTCCTTACTTTGATGGTACTAATTTTGCTAGTTGGAAGCATAAGATGAAAATGCATATTCTTGGACATAACCCCGCCGTTTGGGCTATTGTGTGTATTGGCTTGCAAGGTGAATTCTTTAATGGGAGAGAACCAAACCGTGAAGCTACCGCGGAAGAGTTGAAGATGGTGCAATACAATGCTCAAGCTTGTGATATTCTCTTCAACGGATTGTGCCCCAAAGAATTCAACAAAATCAGCCGTCTTGAGAATGCAAAGGAAATTTGGGATACTTTTATTGATATGCATGACGGTAATGACTCCGTCAAAGAATCCAAATTGGATGTGCGTCGAAGTCAACTTGACAAGTTCAAAATGAAGGATGGTGAAGGTATCGCTGAAATGTACTCTAGGCTTGCTCTCATCACAAATGAGATTGTCGGCTTTGGAAGTGAAGAGATGACCGATAGATTCATCATTAAGAAGATCCTAAGAACCTTGGATGGAAAATATGATACCATGTGCAAATTGATCCAAATGATGCCCAATTACAAAGATCGCATGCGAACGGAAGACATTGGAAGAATTGTTTCTCATGAGATGTCACTCAAGGATAAGGAAGAGCTTCACAACAAGTCAAGTGGTGCTTACAAAGCCTCATGCGATGCTCCCACATCATCAAGTGAGAAACAAACCTTCAACAAAGAATTGAGCCTAATGGTGAAGAACTTCAACAAGTTTTACAAGAGCAGAAGCAAGGAAAGAAGTTCCAAGTCAAGGTCCTACAACAACAAAAGATCTTCTAGTCGTGAGCGCAATTGCTACAATTGTGGAAGACCCGGACAATATTACAATGAGTTTACGACTCCCTGCAAAAGAAGAGAAGATTCTCCCAAAAGAAGAAGTAGAAGAGAAGAATCACCACCAAGAGAGAGAAGGAGTACAGATGACAGTTATGAACAAAGAACATCACGGAGAAGCAAGGATTCGGAAAGGAAGGACAAGTCATCAAAGAGCTACACAAAATGAAGACATCAAGCTCATGTTGGTGAATGGGTATCCGGCTCTGACTCCGACAATCACTCCGACTCCAAATATACTCAAGATGAAGGTGTTGCCGGTCTAGCACTTGTGTCAACCAGTTCCTATGAAATATTTGAGTCACCAAATGAAGGAATTGGAAGATGCTTCATGGCTAAAGGCCCAAAGGTATCACACCTCGAGTATGTTGATTTCAATAGTGATGAAGATGATTTGCTAGGTGATGATGATTTACTTGTTGACAACTCTAGTTATGAAAACTATGATGAACTTGATATTAATCATGTTAATCAAGATAAAACTAATGACAATGATAAGAAGGAGATTGAGCATCTAACTAAAGAAGTAAACACTCTTAAGTTAGCTCATGAAACTACCTTGGAAGATCATCGAGAACTTTTAAAGAGTCGTGAGAAGCTACGCATTGAAAAGCTCAACCTTGAGCAAGAGCATGAGTTCTTAAAAGCAATCAATGATGATCTTCGCAAGAAAAGTTGTTCTGACATTGCCAAGCGTTTACTCTTGTCTACTTACATGCCACAAGTTAAATCTAGCAACAAGAACAAGAAAGATTCTTCCTCTAGTAGTAACAACAATCATGCTATGTCCAATGTTGTTGATTCTAGTAGTTCTCTTGATTCCACTAATGATTCTCTTAGACAAGTTACACTTCAGCTAGAAAATAGCTTATTGAAGGGAATCATAGAGAAAGGTGTTTACAAGAGTCTTGCCGCAAGTAAGCAATTTGAGGAAATTGTACGCAAGCAAGGAAGACACCGGAAGAATCAAGGTGCTGGTTTTGAACGAAAGTTCAATGCTAATGGAGGTGAGTGGGAAGAAGATCAATACCCCAAGGCGAAGTTTGTTCCTCAACAAGAGAAGTATGATCCTACTTCTTTCCAAGGAACACAAGCTCAAGATGATCTTCCACCACAAGAGCACAAGTTAAAAGGCAAGGACAAGCTTCAAGAGGAGATTGATGCATTTGAAGAAGCACCGAAGGCCTTGGTCAAGTGGGTTCCCAAGACTACATCAAGTTCCGCTTCATCAAGTATGACTACAACTCCAAGGATTCCCATCAAGTTGGTGTGGATCCCTAAGAAGAAGAACTAGAGAGTTCTTGACGGTGACTCCGCCAACATACCTCACTCTTATTATCTTGGCAAGGACAAGTGCAAACAACTTCCATATCTTGCACTAGTTCAAGGAGTAACAAACCCTCTTGTTGGTAAGACAAGGGACAAGGTAACATAATGCATTGATGGACATCATCTCATGTGAATATCACTCTATGTCTATGGATATCCTTGTTTGTTTCTTGTGGGACTAACCCGTGTAGGTATTGAAAGTGTAACTCACTCCAAAGGATTTCTCCGAATGATCTACATCAACATTGAGCATCCACATCTTCAACACCTACATGAAGTCGTCATCGACAAAACCCAAGGTTAGTTCATCCCTGTTAAGGGGGATATCACATCTAGGGGGAGCTTTACTCTAATCAATTAAGCTAAAGCAACTCTAATGGTTTGAACGCAACAATGCTTTATGTAAAAGTGGTAATCCCACTTGTGCTTAAACCGATGAGTATGATCTACGATCAAATGTTCTCATTTGACTCTGAGTCAATGTACTCATATATAGATGACCTAGTCATCACCAAATTGTTTGATAGATGCTAGAGTGATTGTGCATGCTTTGTCACATATTTCATTTGTCATTTTATTGTGTGAGCATGTTGGATGCATATTTTACTCATTCGAGGACATCCATTTGTTGCTTTGATTGTTTGGCTTTTTCTCTTTTGCCAAATGGTTTGACAAGAATGCCTAAGAACTCCCTCTAGCTATCTATGCTTTTCTTGTCTCAAACTCTATTCATGCTACATCACAAAGTTTGATCAAGTCATATTCCAACCACTTTGTGTGAGGAGCACTTGGAGTCCCCGATTCGTCATAGACTTAAACTTCGAAAACCTCGTTGTGTATTTCGGCATGACTGAGTCATCCATTTGGATCACACCGAGATCACTAAGTTGATCTAGGTTTTCAATCTCGATGCAACCAATTTGAACTTTTCGGTCACACCGAGTTGCAGTAATCGCTTGCGATTCTGCATCTCACTGCCACCGAGTTGTTCCACTCGGTCACCGACAGGGTCGGGATATATAAACCCACGGGTGAGATTTTGGAAATTTCTTCGAACTCAGCCCACGCGTATCCTGCTCTACCGCCTCGGGTGTCTAGATCATCTTCTCACCGCCAGCGAACCCCGGCCGCTGGTTTCCATCACCGTCAATGGAATTCTGCCCCTCCGTTGCCACCGTAGCGAGCTACGCTGAACTAGGGTACGATTTCGATCTCTTGTGCTATTCTTTTAACTCCGATTTGTAGCACATTACTTTGCCATGATCATGCCCACATATGCAAACACTCTATCCACTAAAAACATCCCTTAGATTAGATTAGATTTGAAAATTTAGGGTTAGGTCTCCGCTGAACTCATCTCGGACCGACCGAATTGTAGAAATCGGTCTCACCGATTTGGCTTAGGCCATTGTACTTGCACTTTCCTTCTGACCGAAAACTGCAAATCGATGTGATCGAGTTCGATTCTTTGTCAAACCCTAGCAGTCTCAGTCCCACCGAACTATGACCCGGTCTGACTGAGTTCACTAGTTTAGGTTCCAAAAGCTGCTTCGGTATCACCGAGTTTACAAATTGGTAGCTCTGAAATGCTTTCTGTGGAGAACTAAAACTAAGTTTTTAAGTCATTTGTTTTGCAAAAACTCTACACTTTGTGATGCTCATCCACTCTACCTCATCTATATCGATTCACAGGGTCTGCTGTTAGTAAGTTTGCAGAGATGTCTGATCAAAGTGATAGTCAGAACAGGTCTAAAGAACAAGTGCAATTGAGTGAGGGCACTAGTTCCGCAAGCAGTTATGATGAGGGAAGCAGGAGCACACCAAGTAACTTGCCAAAAGCAACCACCAGGTCAAGGAAGAAGAAAACCTCAGATTCTGAAGATGAGGACTATGTGGCTATTGAGGAGGAAGTCAGCTCCAAGAAGAAGGTGCTGAAGAAAGAATATGGGTCAGCTGCTACAACTAAGTCTGGCTTGCACAAAAAGGCCCCTGCCAAGAGGGTGCCAACCTTAAAGGTTAGAGCCTCAACTCCTGAAACCTCCAAGCTAACTGGAGAGGCTGTTGGAGAAGGAAAGAAGAGGAAGGAAAGGGTTAAGAAGACCACTGCCAAAGTGCTTGGTAGATCCTCCATTATGAGAGATCCAGAAGAAGATGAAGAGGAAGAGGATGCTGCTCCAGCTCCCAAGTCTCAAAAGCTCATGGGAGATGCTATGAAATCAGCGGCTACTCCATCTAAGCCCAAGTCTGCTCCCAAAGCTCCGGCTTAGAAGCCTTCTGCACCCAAGAGAAACACTAGAAGTATTCCTGCAACAGAGAAGAACAAGGCCCAGTGCCTGAAGCTGAAGAAGAAGAAGATGATTCACATGTTTTGAGGAAGTCGAAGCCCAAAATTCCTGACCATAATGATGCTCATCAAGTCGTTGAGGACATGCACATCAGGAAAGATGCAGGACTGAGATTGTGGAGACAGTCTGATCCCTATGCTGTTAGGAGGAGGACTGCAGTTGATTACACGTTCCACAAAAAGGAACAACAAGAATTCTATGAGACTATTTTCCTTGACAAGAAGCTCATTGTATGTGACATGAAATGGGTGGATTGGGAATACATCAAGGAGAATGAATATCACTTCCCAGGAGTATATGATAGCTTCAAAGGATGTGGAGTAGATGAATTTGTTGGACAAAAGCTCACCAAATGGAATGATGAGCTGATCATGTAGTTTTACTCCACTTCCCACTTCTATCCAGATGGAAGGATAGTATGGATGTCTGAAGGTACTAGGTACCAATCCATTGTTGAAGAATGGGCCAAGCTAATCAATGCCCCGGAAGAATATGAGGATGACTTGGATGTGTGTATATGCCAAGAAAAAGAAGGATCACAACTCCATGGAAAACATGTACAAAGAGATCCTAGATAAAGCTTTGGAGACACACAAGCTTGGATCTGTACATTTCCTATTGTTTGGTCTGCCTACTATTAACTAGATCTTAAGGTACACATTGCTACCCAATTCAGGAGATCACAAGATGATCAGAGGAAACTCCATCAACATGCTGCAAATCTTTGATCTCCCTCAGAAGTTCAAGGTTATGAGTTTGATTGTAGAAACAATCAAGAGGACAGCTATTGATCAGAAGAGGAGCTGTGGGTATGCTCCACACATTTAGGAGCTCATCAACTCCAAGATGGGCACATGAACATATTTGCTGGAGAAGTAGCATCTACCCTTACATCCTGATTTTGAAGACAACACTATTGTGATGAATGAGGAGGAATCATCATCCGTTCAAGCCCAGGAGAAGAGAACCAAAGCCAAGGTTGAGAAAGCTGCCAAGATGCCAAGTGTTGAAGAGGCATCTCAAGTTTTCCTGAAGAGCAAGCAAGATCAATTAGGCTATCTGATTCAAGCTACACTAAGGATTGAGAAGGGCTTGGCCACCCTGACTCAGAATCAGGAGAGCCTGGAGAGGATTGTTGAGACAAAATTCTATGATCTTGACCGCAAGGTAACTGAGATACAGACTGCAGTAGAGCAGCTTTAGGAGGAAGCAGAAGAGAGGAGAGGGAAGGCAACTACTGATGCTTTTCAGCGTGTGCCATGAGGTCCGATGTCTACTGCAGTGCCAGTTTCAGATGCTAGAGCTACATTGTCAGCACAAGCAGCTACAGCTCGAGTGCCACCTCCAGCACCCACTCCACCAGCTCCAACTACATCGATGGATGCCTTCGTCCTTGGAGTTCTCGCTACACCACCTCCCGAAGACCAAGCCTGAGAGACACATTGCACTATGCATTTTCAAACTTTTTGGTAACTTGTTGCCAAAGGGGAGAAATATGCATAGATCATAGGCTTCGAGAGAGTGTCTTGCTTTTTATCTCTCTTGCTTTTGGTTGAACTTTTTATTGAACATATGTCCTTGTGAGATACTTGTTTGATCATGTGGTTGATCATTTGCTACTTTAATGCTTGTTTGGATGATACTATCTTTTATATCTCACATATGATCATTCACTTGCTTGGTGATGAGTGCATGCTTTTAATTTCTATCATTTTGAGTGCTCCACCAAGATGTATGTGACATGGAAGAGTAACCCATGATCCTAATCGATTGTGCATTTGCATTCAAACGCAAATCCTAAATAATGCACAAATTTAGGGGAGTTCTTGCTTATCACATACTTCTTAAAGCGACGATGTTTTTCAATCTTATGATCATTTGTCGAAGCTTTGATCTATATGTTGTCATCAATTACCAAAAGGGGGGAGATTGAAAGTGCAACTATCCCTGGGTGGTTTTGGTAATTCCTAACAACATATAGCTCATTGAGCTAATGCTATTTTAAGATAAAAATTTCAGGAAAGCTCAATGATTGGCATGGCATGGATTAGAAAGTGGACCCCTCAAAATGCTAAGGACAAACAAATTGGCTCAATCTCAAAGCACAAGACTCTACACTTTACTTTTAGTGATCCAAGATCACATTGAGTCCATAGGAAAAGCCAATACTATTAAAAGGGGGTGAGGTGTTGCTTAATGACTTACTTGCTCAAAATGCTTAGTGATATGCTCCAAAAACCCTCAACTACTTTATCATATCCACATTCCCAAACCAAAAGTCAAACTCAGCCCCACCGAAATCTTTTATCCGGCGCCACTGAGTTTACTTGACATAGCCACTGCCACAAACCCTAGTCACTTCGGTCTCACCGATAAGGATCTCATTCTCACCGAGATGGGATTGCAACCTCTCTGTTTCCCTTCGTAACGTTTCGGTCCAACCGAGATGAGAGATCGGTCCCACCGAGATTGCAATGCAAACTCTCTATTTCCCCTTCGTAACACTTCGGTCTAACCAAGATGAGCGAATCGGTCCCACCGAGTTTTCCTGACCAACTCTCTATTTGTCTATTAACAAAATCGGTCCTACCGAGTTTGTGTAACCTGTCTCACCGAGATTACGTTATGCCCTAACCCTAATGGAATCAGTCCCACCGAAAATCCTAACATTCACATTTTGAACTAAATCGGTCTGACCGAGTTTTATAATTCGGTCCCACCGAGTTTGGAGATTTGTGTGTAACGGTTAGATTTTGTGTGGAGGCTATATATACCCCTCCACCCACTCTTCATTCATGGAGAAAGCCATCAGAACATGCCTACACTTCCAACATACACTTTCTGAGAGAGAACCACCTACACTTGTGTTGAGGTCAAGATATTCCATTCCAACCACATAAATCTTGATCTCTAGCCTTCCCCAAGTTGCTTTCCACTCAAATCATCTTTCTACCTAATCCAATCCTATGAGAGAGAGTTGAGTGTTGGGGAGACTATCATTGGAAGCACAAGAGCAAGGAGTTCATCATCAACACACCATTTATTACCTTTTGGAGAGTGGTGTCTCCTAGATTGGTTAGGTGTCACTTGGTAGCCTCCGGCAAGATTGTGGAGTTGAACCAAGGAGTTTGTACGGGCAAGGAGATCGCCAACTTCGTGAAGATCTACCCAAGTAAGGCAAGTACTTCATGGGCGATGACCATGGTGGGATAGACAAGGTTGCTTCTTCGTGGACCCTTCATGGGTGGAGCCCTCACGCAACCATTACCCTTCGTGGGTTGAAGTCTCCATTAACGTGGATGTACGATAGCACCACCTCTCGGAACCATGCCAAAAATATCCGTGTCCACATTGCGTTTGTTCCCTCCAAACTCCTCCTTTTACCTTCATATGATTTTTTTACATTCCGCTACTATACTCGTAGAATTGCATGTGTAGGTTGATTACTTGAATTGTGCTAAGTTGCTAAAATCTGCCGAGACTTAAAATTTGGAAAAGGCTAGATTTTTATTTGGTCAAGTAGTCTAATCACCCCCTCTAGGCATTCTTTTGATCCTACAAGACCAAAGTTATTTGTGAAGGTGCATAACAATAATCAAGGAGCAGCCTTTGGAGTGAAGTGGCGTCTTTGATGATGAGATCCTCTCCTTTAAAGAAAATTCCAATGCTTACATGGTGAGGCGACTTTATTTGGAAACAACAGATATGAATTTATTTTCCAAAAACAAGCAGCAAGCGCTCCAGGGCAGGGCAGCATGAGTGGATGATGATGTGCAGTGAGGCCTCCGACAGATCGACCACCACTAGCGCGAGTTTTTTTAGCAGTGGGAGTTGAAGAAATTGTACCAGATTGCCTGGTAGATGACACCGGTCTAGGCTGGTGGTGGTTTGGAGAGAGGAGGAAAACCATGAGATGGACATTGGTGGTGAGGGCATAGCTACAACGCTTGGTGGAAATCTATTTGCGTAATAATGGTAGAATTCAAGATGATGGAGTTTTTTGAATTGACTAGATGTCAGCCAGGCGTCCACCGTGCAGGGTATGTGCAGTCGGCAACATGCCAGGATGCATAGGCGTTGAACATAGCCCTGATGGGATGAGATGATGGCTTCATGGAGTTCAAAATCATGAATGACACATAGCCATCGACAGTCAAGATTAAGAGGCGCGGCGCGCCACAGAGTGCATCACACAGATGAGAGGACCTGTGTGCGGTAGCCATCCTTGGTGGGGAGAAGGAAGATGATCTCCCCAAGGATGGCGTCTGGGAGATTGCTGATGCCGTTCGCCCAATATTCTATGGGTTCCTCGCATCCAGCAGCGTGACCGCTTTTGCCCGCGCTACCGGGTGCATGATTGTCGCGGGAAACCACGACCACCTATGGGACCAGGAGGTCCCTTGATGGTTCGGCAGGGGCGAGGCGTTGCACAAAGAGAAGATAAGCGTGGGGCAGCACGACAGAGATCACATAGACAATTTTACCCAAGTTCGGGTGGCCGCGAGGCCTAAAATCCTACTCCTGCTTTGGTGGATTGATGATGGAAAGGTGGTGGTGGTGCGTAGTACACTTGCCCAGCAAGGGTTGCCTCAGGCAACAGTGACTACGCACGTATTGAGGTGTGAGTTATCTAACCATCTAACCCTTTTTATGGTTGCCATGGGCCTCCTTTTATAGGTCAAGGGGTTACCATAGTGGACAAGTGGTCATTACGCACTGATAAGATAGCAAATAGTGCTATCATACCTAACTCTATGGGCTGACAGGGCGCATTGAATGCACCACTCAATGTCACATCATTGGTTGCCCGGTAAGGCTTGTCGCGCTATCTTGCCTGCTCCGCACCTGCTTGCTTGACACGTCGCGGACGGGTGTCATCTACAGGTTTCTCCTGTAGGAAATGGCTGCCATGTGGTGAACGACTGCCACTTAATCACTTTGCGGCTTGACACCGCACTGATCGATGACGTGGGTCATGGTAGAGTGGTTGGCGAGGTGGTTTTGCCTCCGTGAGCCCTGGCAGGCCCTGCTAGGGTGCTTTGGTTGTCGGCTTCTGGGGGTGGCCTCGCCCCTTGCCGGGCTCGCCTGCCCGGCAAGGGAGGCTTCTCCCTTCATGATACCTTGCTTCTCTGGCTTGATCTTGGTCCTTCTGATCTGCATGTTTGTCCCTCGAATCTCTTGGTTCTTGCACTCTGACTTGAGCTGCTGCTTCAATCTTGTTATCGTGCCTGTGCATAGTCTGGGCAACAGACCCAGGGTTTCTTTGTCAGATTATGGGTACCAGCAAACCCTTGAGAGGTTCGAACTATGGGGTTCGCACGAAGAACACTCTCTCCCCGACTCACTCGCTCAACGATCCCACGGCCTAGCTCGACGAACCCAAAGAACAAGATACACAGGGGTTTATACTGGTTCGGGCCACATCGTGTTGTAATACCCTACTCCACTGTGTGGTGGATTGCCTCGGGGGGTTGAGGATGAACTAATACAGTGGATGAACAACCTCAGGAGGTGAGGTGTTCTTGAGCTCGGTGAGCTGGTGAGTGTTAGGATGATCTGAATGATTCGTCCCCCTCTGGATGGGTCGATCCCCTACTATGGTGGTGTCTAAGTCCTGTTTATAGTGGCCTTGCTCCTCCTCCCAAATGTTTAGGCGGGAAGGGATCCCTCAACGGCCAAGTTTGAAGGGGGACAACCAGTACAAGCTATCCTGACAAAAATAGTCTTCGCCTGTCAAATGCTCTGGTGGTGATGCTGTTGTGGGCTCCGCGATGACCTCCGTCCTGCCGTCCTACTGGTCTTGGTCTTGTTGCACCGATATGGAAACCTTTGCTTGATTCCTCGGGACTCCACGTCTGCGCTTGCCTCCTTGACACCAAAGAGGAAACTGGTACACTGCGCCCGCTGGCGCCCGCCTGGCCTTGGTCGTCATGGCTCACGCCACGCGAACCTCCCGAGGTGCCCTTTGCATAGACATCTGCGCTCCTCGGGAGCCACCCTAGTGAGGCTGCCCCTAGGGAGGTCTTGTTGTCGTCCGCCTTGCGAGCCTTGGCCCCTTGCGAGGGTCTTGAGTTGTTGCTGCTGAAGATGAGCTGTACCGGGTCATTGATGGAGCCACACTCGTGGGCCGCAGGCAACCAAGTCTGGCCACCCCCCGTCCCAGAACGCCGACAGTAGCCCCGGGCCCAACATGCGCTCGAACTTGGCTTCAAGGCGAAGCCAAAGGGCAAGTGCGGAGCGCCGTGGGCGCCAACCACTTGTGGCCTCGGACGACGTGTGGCGATTGATGGGACGTGGTCACCCGTGCTTGTCACACAGAGGGGGCCCTCGCCATCCATTTTGAGTATGATGACGCCTCCACCCTATTCTTCAAGGTCTTCAACGAGGAATGTCGTCGCCTAGAGTGCTGCCCCGGAGGAGACCATTAGGAGGGCGAGGCGACGGGCGCAGTGCCGACCATGGGTCCTTCCGGTGGCTCCTCCAGCAGCAACGACGACTCCTGGGAGTCCAGCGACTCTCCGGAGTCGAGCGCCGACAGCTACGTGCCCCCAGGCACCCGCCGCGCCAGGAGCACCGTGGCGGCCTCTGCCCGATGCCGACGGTGATCTGGATGGGGTTGGCGTCGGCCTCACGTGGCCCACTGTTGATGATGCCATCAGTGGCGGTGCCAGCAGTCGGGGCTTCTTGAGGCCGTTCTTCTTTCGTTCCCTGCGAGGAATCGAAACGAACCCCAAGAGGGTATGTAAATAACCTGTAATGCTTTTGTTCCCTCGCTTATTACTCTTAACATGAGGTTGTGGCTGCGTGTCTCGCTTAGGCATTACTCCCCCTTATCGTTCTTGCAGTAACTTTAGCGCTCTACGCCGTTAGGTCCCAGTCCCCAGGTAGGCTCCAGCCGTCGCTGGTATGCCAGGTCGCAATGTCGTGGTCAAAGCCAGGAGGTGAGTGGCCCGAGGTCTGGTAAGATCTCCCGAGGCACGATGCTCAGGAGGTCCCCCTTGGCGTGCAAGAAGCTTCCTGGAGACCGAAAAGGAAGGCAGCTCTGCCGGAGCGAGTTTATGAGAGCGGTGGGCTTCAAACAGAGAGATTAGCTTTGTTTCGCATGGGAGACTTATCTTGTGGCAACTCGGTGGTGATCCCTTGCTCAACGCTTGGCTTGTGTTTCTGTGGTGGTACTACTAGGCAGGGTCGCGCAGGTCGCCCCTTTCCCCACTCTGCGTCCTCGAGTCCCGACCCTTGAGTGAGGCTCCGCCGCCGTTGGTATGCCAGGTCGTGATCCCATGGTCAAGGCTAGGGATGAGGGCTGGAGAGTCAGTAAGAACTCCTGAGGTGCGATGCTCAGGAGTCCCCCCTTTAACGCGCATGCGAATCGCGTAGAGAAGGAGGGCAGCAGGCGAGGCCGCCTGTAGTTGAGCTCCGGAGATTCCTGCGGGTTAGTTCGAGAGAAGAGCATGACTCATAATTGAACCGCTTCCTTGCTGTTGTCCCTTCCGCAAGAAGATGGAGGCACTGAGGATCTGGTGAGGTGACGTGCACGGAGTGGGCCGCGAGCCAGAGCTCGATCGCACAGGTTTATCAGCGTTGCAGGGACGGACCCGAGCACAAGCGTCATGCCAGCATGTGTAGCCCCCATTGCAGGATGAGCAGGAGGCCGGTCAGCAATGCATGCAAGAAGGTGAATATTATAAAGTAATTCATGAGAGGAGGCAAGCTAGCTTGGATAAATGTAAGAATGATACATGCCACAGGGACAGACCCACGCGGCCTGGGTATGATGCAGCCTGAGGGGCGCCCCCGACAGAGTAAGTTAAAGATGCAAAAGGATACATGTCGTAGGGACATGCCCGCGTGACTTGGGGATAATGTTTCCCGATGGGCACCCCCAACTGAATGAATGGAAAGAGTCACCTGGCACCATTGTTGGAGGGATGCTGAAGCACCTGAAGACACATGTTGAAGAAGTTTCTCCTCACGAGCCGCCTGGGTCCAGAGCCTCAGGAGGCATTGGGGTCCCGGGAGACTCATGAAGAACCGTCGCCATCTCTGCCAGGACTGCGTGATGCCTGACCTCCTGAGCTGCCAGAACGCTTCGCAGGTGGTGCTGGAAGGTGACAGCCACTTTAGGCAGGCCAAATGGCATGCGAACATAGCTTTGAGGTGGAGCCTCGCACCGACCAACGCGTGAAGGCCAGAAATGCTCTTGCGATGTGGCCCTGTTGAGCCCTGCGGTGTTGACGCAGACCCGCAGCTCGTCGTCCTTGCCAGGACAAGGACTTGTGACAAGTGGTGGGCGGCGATCGCCGTGCATGGTTCTCACCTCTTGAAGCTCCTCGGTCGCCTTGGTGATGAACTCCTGAGCACTAGGCACTCCATGCCTTGTGCCTTCATGAAGGAAGCGTGCGGTGAAGCATGCCTCCACATGGTGTCCGAGCGCCTCCCTCGTGACATTGGCGAAGTCAGAGACCCTCCAACAGAGAGCACTGAGCCCAGCCTAAGGAGGGCACCGGGCGCACCTTCCTATGTGAGGGAGGTAGGTACCCCAGCCATGGGCACAGGTCCTGAGGTGGTGCCGCTAGAGACACCGCTCTCCTGAGGCTCCTGGCGGCGCAGCTGCTTCTTCTTCTTGGGGACAACCTCAAGAGGGTAGATGGCACCTTCGTTGTCCGGGTCTTCTGCCGCCGCCGCCTGGTAGGCGCGCTCGAGAGAGCATGCCGCATCGTTTTCCTCGCAAGCGACCCTGATGATGTCGTAGCTCCCTGGAATCTTGAGGACATTTTAACCATGATGGGTCACCGCCATGAACTTGTCCAGGGCCAGACAACTCTGCGCAGCTTGGGGGTGAAGGCTCGGCAGCCCACGGTGGTGACTGGAGCCCGTCGTGGAGGTGGAACCTGGTCTTGGTATCCAAGCGCCGCCGCCGCAAGCGACCCGCGGTCTTGACATGGTGGTGCTGGGAGTGAAGGAGCATCTTTTTGCAACCGCGGGATTTCCCGGAAGCTTCCTTCTTCACACGCGGGCGCCCTGTGCGGTGGTTCGCGCCACGGGGCCACGCGTCTTGGTGCGAGGGCAACGTCTTAATGTGGAGGTGGCGGAGGTTCTCCATGGGCCACATCGCCCGCAGCAGGAGGCAGACGAGGCGGGAAAAGGGATGGTGCAGGAGAACCCCCTGCGGCGCTGACGAACTCGGCGATGCGGTCCAGCTAGTCTTCGTAGAGGTCATCGACTGGGTGGTAACGCAAGAGATCATGTGGCATGAGTAGCACGGCCTGCGCGCTCGTGGGTCCGTGTCGAGTGTGGGACGACGAGGTGGCCGGAGTCAGGGACAGGGTGGCTGTGCGTCCGTCGCGCCGCACAGAGGGGTGCAGTGACGAGGCTTGCTGCTCGGTCCCCGCCGGGCCGGTGGCCGCGTTGGCAGCGGGTGATGGAGAGCGACGGGGAGGCCCGTCGACGGGCGCCGTCTAGGCGACACGAGCATTGAGAATGGTTCAGCGCTCAGCACGGGCTCGACGAGCGGCAGCCATGGAAGCGGTGGAGCAGTGGTGCATCGATCGATGAAAGAGAGGTTTCGGCACACCCCTACCCGGCAAGCAAAATGTAGGATTACGGGTTCCGGCAAACCCTTGAGAGGTTCAAACTCTGGGTCCGCATGAAGAACACTCTCTCCCCGACTCGCTCGACGATCCCACGACCTAGCTCGATGAACCCAAAGAACAAGAGACACAGGGGGTCTATACTGGTTTAGGCCACCTCATGGTGTAATACCCTACTCCACTATGTGGTGGATTGCCTCGGGGTGCTGAGGATGAACTAATACAGTGGATGAACATCCTCAGGAGGTGAGGTGTTCTTGAGCTCGGTGATCTGGTGAGTGTGAGGATGATCTGAATGATCCGTCCCCATCTGGATGGGTCGATCCCCTACTATGGTGGTGGCTAAGTCATATTTATATTGGCCTTGGTCCTTTTCCTAAATGTTTAGGTGGGAAGGGATCCCACAACGGCCAAGTTTGAAGGGGGACAACTAGTACAAGCTATCCTGACAAAAGTAGTCTTTGCCTGCCAAAGGCTCTGGTAGTGACGCTGATGTGGGCTCCTTGATGACCTCCTCCTGCCGTCCTGCTGGTCTTGGTATTGTTGCCCCGATATGGAAACATCTGCTTGATTCCTCGGGACTCCACGTATGCGCTTGCCTCCTTGACACCAAAGAGGAAACTGGTACACTGCGCCCGCTGGCGCTCGCCTGGGCTTGGCCATCATGGCTCATGTCACGCGAACCTCGCGAGGTGCCCTTTGCATAGATATCTCCGCTATTCGGGAGCTAGACTAGTGAGGCTGCCCCCAGGGAGGTCTTGGTGTCGTCCGCCTCGCGAGGGTCTTGAGTTGTTGCTGCTGAAGCAGGGCCATACCAGGCCGTTGATGGAGCCACGCTCGCGGGCCACATGCAGGCAAGTCTGGGCACCCCCGGTCCTAGAACACCGACATTGTTGCACCGATAGAAGCCCGTGGGCCTGCCCCGAATGGTCTACAGAGCGTTGTCGGGGTAGGGCCTAATAAGTGCACAGGCGAGGGTTGCCGAAGAGGCTAGTTTCTTGAAGTCTTCTTTGCTTCATTAGCCTTGATTCCGGGCCAGTTTCCGGTTTCTCCGTGCGTCGTGTAAAGCCAATAGTGGTGGGGCCGCTCCAGTAATGGCCCGTGAATGACTTTAACGCATAGGGTAGAAACTGAAAATTCACTCTTCCCACCATGCCCTTATCCTTGGCCACATATGCTGCATGCATCGCCTGGTGTAGGTAACGGAGGCGCATGGTGCGGGAGAGCATCATGGTGAGGGCCCGGTCATCTTGAATTGGCAGAGGAGGGCGGTGGTCGCATGTTGATGGAGCATCTCCCCTCCTCGCCCTGCCTATAAAAGGGAGGGGCAGAGGAGGGTGAAGTCACTCATCTTTGCATTCCTCCTATTCTTGTCTTTTACTTTCGCTAGTGATGTAAAAGGGGAGAGTCTGGGGCCAGCCCCCGAGCTCCATCTCGAAACCTCCCATGGATCTGAAAGAGGGACTCGGGCGGCGTGGCGACAACATTGGGGGTGGCAACCCCTGGGCGCTTGCTGCCAGGCCGCCTGTGGCCTTGACCTCAGTGGGAGGGGACGCAAACGACACCATGTCGTGGCTCGAAGTGGAAATGGCGCGTGGTAGTCGATCACTCCCTATTCTTCTTCCCTCCGCGATGCCGGGGAGGGGTCATGGAAAAGATTCGCCGCTAGTAGGGGCGAATCTGGCTCTTCCCCGGCATCATGCTTCTATCGTGTCGGAAGGCTCCCTTCTCTTACATACGTCTTCGGGACGTGTAGTGGCTTCTAACGTCTGGGCTCCTGGGGACGACCATGCTCTCTGTGGGAAGACCCAGAGAGCATGGTGTCCGACGAGATGGCCGCACCGAGGTCTTCGAGTGGTGGTGATGCGGACGGCAGCGACAACCCACGACACGCCAAGAACGGGGATGACCATTCCGATGAGTCGTGTTTGTCGGTGACTCCGTGCCTCCCATCTGGTCCCCTAGCAGCGTCACCATCCACACCCGCCCTTCCGTTTCTTCCTCCTTGCTGGAGAGCGGCGCCGTCCTGATCCTGGGGAGGCGCTGAATCCCATATGTGCCCGCCTCCGGCCTCTTGGACCTCTTCCTCTAGGAGATGGACAGGGGCAAAGGCATTATGGGGCACTTATCTTTTTTCAATCTTAAATCTGTAGGCATATGCCAAATTTTAATTCAAATAATGTAAGCTCTCATGTCTGTGTTTGTGTTCTGTAATGCTTTGTAACACCCTCGATGCGACTATAGCTCCCACGTGTCGAGGCACGACTTAGAGACATAATCGCATTGAAGGCATATGTCGCAAGTTAGGCAATCTTCACAACATCTCATGTAATATGAATAAAAAAGGGGAGATAACATAGTTGGCTTACACTCGCCATGTCAATTAAGTACATAAATAACATTACATCATCCAAACACTCTTGGCCCGACTACGGTGCCAAAATAAAAGAGAACCCAACATGCGACACGGTCCCAGTCACCCCCAACTGGGCACCACTACTGATCATCGGGAAAGGAAACATAGTAACATTGAGAGTCCTCGTCGAACTCCCACTTGAGCTCATACGCGTCTCCTGGAGCGGCATCATCAGGCCCTGCATCTGGTGTAATAGTAATCTGTGATCCACAGGGACTCAGCAATCTCGCACCCTCGCGATCAAGACTATTTAAGCTTATAGGTATGGCAAGGTAAATATAAGTGGAGCTGCAGCAAGCGACTAGCAAGTATGGTGGCTAACTTATTCGCAAAAGAGAGGGAGAAGAGGAGGCAAAGCGCGAGCGAGAAACTAGAGAGCAACCTGCGCAAACATTACTCCAACACCGTGTCCGCTTCCCGGACTCCGCCGAGAAGAGGCCATCACGGTAACACACTCAGTTGATTCATTTTAATTAAGTTAAGGTTCAAGTTATCTACAACCGGACATTAACAAATCCCCATATGCCCATAACCGCGGGCATGTCTTTCGAAAGTTCAAATCCCTGCAGGGGAGTCCCAACTTAGCCCATGACAAGCTCTCACGGTCAACGAAGGAATAGACCTCCTCCCAAGATGTTCCGATCAGACTCGGTATCTCGGTAATTCAAGACACTTCGACAGGTTAAAACAAGACCAGCAACACCGCTCGAATGTGCCAACAAATCCCGATAGGAGCTGCACATATCTCGTTCTCAGGGCACACTCAGATGAGCTCTCCATACAACTAAAACCAAACCTCGAGTTTCCCCGAGGGGGCGCTGCACAGGACTCTAGTTTGGACCAACACTCAGAGGAGCACTGGCCCGGGGGGGTTTAAATAAGATGACCCTCGGGCTCCGGAAACCCAAGGGAAAAAGAGGCTAGGTGGCAAATGGTAAGACCAATGTTGGGCATTGCTGGAAAATCTTTAATCAAGGCGAACTATCAAGGGGTTCCCATTATAACCCAACCGCGTAAGGAACGCAAAAACCAGGAACATAACACCGATATGATGGAAACTAGGGCGGCAAGAGTGGAACAAAACACTAGGCGAGAGGCTGAGCCTTCCGCCCTTTACCAAGTATATAGATGCATTAAGATAACATGGCAATATAATGATATCCCAACAAGTAAATAAAAGATGTTCCAACAAGGAACGGCCTCCAATCTTCACCTGCAACTAGCAACGCTATAAGAGGGGCTGAGCAAAGTGGTAACATAGCCAATCAACGGTTTGCTAGGACAAGGAGGGTTAGAGGTTTGACATGGCAATTTCGGAGGCTTGCAAGCAATTGGTAGGCATCATAGCAATGGCATAGCAAAAGAGCGAGCAAACTAGCATAGCAAAGATAGTAGTGATTTCGAGGGTATGATCATCTTGCCTGCAAAGTTGTCAGAGTTGACTGGATCCTCGAAAGCAAACTCAAGGGGCTCCTCGTTAGCGAACTCGTCTCCCGGCTCTACCCAAACAAGACAAACAAGCAACAAGGACACAATCAACCCCGTGCAAGAACCAAACAAGACGATGCGATGATGACATGCTATGCGGGATGCGATGCGGGATGCAAAATGCAAGATATGACAGGAAATGCATGAACCTGGCCTCAACTTGGAAATCCAAGTGTTCCACTGGAAAGATGAGATCAAACCGCTTGAAAACGATATAAAGAACGCCGGAATCGGAGTTACGGTTTGGAAATGGCAAGCGGTTCAAAAATGACATCGGTCTGCGATTTACAGCAAGTAGCCATCTAAACGCAAAGAGATGAACATGCTACAGCACCCAAACATGACAACAAAATACATGGCAGGGATGCCTACAAGATGCTTAACAAAAGTCTAGCACTGAGCTACGGCCAATTCATCCATTAACAGGTTCAAAGAAGCATGGCAAAAATGCATATGACAAACAGATTTCAGACTTAGTGAAATTAACACTTGTCTGGAATTTCAGATCAGGTAGCCCTCTTCGGAGCAACAAAGTTATATGCTACAGGACCTGAACATGGTAAAGTAAAGCATGGCATGGAGCTACTCAAAGAGCTTAACAAAAATCCCTTAGTGACCTTGAGTCAAAAGGGATCAGAAAATACAATTGCAAGCATATGAACATAGCAAAAACATATTCAGTTTTCAGACTCAGTGAAAAACTGACACATGCTTAAATATAACTCAAGTAGGCATGTTTACGAGCTCGATGCACTCACTACGGTGCAAGTCATGACAAGACAAGCATACACCCATCAAGAAGGCACAAAATGAAAGCTAGAAATGGCAAGAACAATAGCATAGCATGCACGGATCAACTACAACATCATCGGCAAAATTGCAAACAAGTTGACAATCTGCCCAGATTCACAAAGTAGCAAAAGTAGAGCTCGATTGACTCAAGCTAGGTTGCTCCATAATTGCAAACAAAAACAAGGATGGATAGAGCACTACAAGATTAACAAAACATCCTTACTGATCATCCTCAAAAGAGGCACGGATCACTAGGAAACAACAAGAACATATGGCATCATGAGATAAACAGCTCCAGGACTTGGTGAAATTACTAAGTCCCTGAAACATAATTAGCAAGTGCACCACTTTGCAAGCTTGCACAAGTCACCACACACATCCTAAAAATACATGGGTTGCACCTCTGGAAAGATGACAAAACCCTTAACAAAACACATGTAGAGCATCAGGGCATAACATGCACACAATAATCATGGCAAAAATGACAATAGTGCTAAACGGAGTAGCAGATCTGACAAATATCTCAAGTAGCCCTCTTCTAACAGCTTTTCGGGCACCAAGATGAACTCAAATGAAAATGATGCAATGTAATGAAATGATGTACTCTCTGAGATGAACATTTTGATATGCTATATGCATGAATCGGAGCTACCGATGCAATGTTACGGAGCCGTCAACATGAGCACATGAACTGAAAATTCTGGGACTGTAGCTGAAATCGAGGCAGCGGCGCACACTGTAGCTGGCCGGATCCGTCGTTCCCTAGCGACGGGAGCTTGCCGGACGGAGGGGAGCTCGCCGGGGCGGCCTTGCAGGCGACGAGGGCTGCGAGGAGGCGGCGGGGCGACCGAGGCGAGGTGCGGCGCGGCATCCCGGCAGGCTCGGCGAGGTGGCGGGGACCACCAGAGCGGGGCGGCGCGG
>NC_041384.1:246094408-246115910 GCF_002162155.2 Triticum dicoccoides | reverse complement strand
CCACGTGGCGGCTCCCGGTTGGGGCGGCGGCGACGTCCGGCGCGGGGCGGACAATGTCCGGCCGCGCGAGGTGGAAATTTAGGGTTTCGGAGAGGGAGATCCGGATTTCGGGGAAGGGGGTCTATTTATAGCCATAGAGGGAGCTAGGAGAGTCCAAATGAGGTGCGGTTTTCGGCCATGCGATCGTGATCGAACGCTCTAGATGATGGTCCAGAGTTAGGTGGGTTTTGGGCCAAATTGAAGGGGTGTTGGGCTGCAACACACACGAGGCCTTTTCGGTCCCTCGGTTAACCGTTTGAGTATCAAACGAAGTCCAAATGATACAAAACTTGACAGGCGGTCTACCAGTAGTAAACCAAGGCCGCTTGGAAAGTCTCGGTCCAATCCGGAAATGTTTAATCCCCACACACGAAAAAAGCTATAAAAGACCACCGGAGGAGAACGAAGCGCCGGAATGCAAAATGGACAACGGGGAAAATGCTCGAATGCATGAGACGAACACGTATGCAAATGTAATGCACATGATGACATGATATGAGATGCATGACAACGATAACAACACACGGAGACAAAGACCCGAACCCAAGGAATAAATATAACTTAACGCCGGAAACGGCAAGAGTTGGAGTACAAATTGGGAAAGTTACATCCGGGGTGTTACATGCTTGTACTTGTATCAGCATATTAATGAAAAAGATGAATCTTGCTGGGAACCCGTGCATGTGTTTTTCCATGCAGAGGTGAGATGCCTCTTTAATATAAATAAATGAGTTTTCTCCGACAGGCTATCCTGCTGGTGCCATGTTCGTCTGCCGGAGAGCTGCGTGTGCCGGGGAATAGACAGAGGGACTAGCCCCCCGCCAACTTCTTTTTACCAAAGGCAACTGTGACCATCTTGACCGAAGCAACGTTCGAGTCACGAGTGGGAGCACCTAAGTCTCAAAAGGGTGGAAAGGCTTTCCAATGCAGAAGTTTATAGCTTATAGAACACTAACGGATGGGAGGTAGCACTTATCTGCTTTGCTTGCGGGGGATCGCTGTGCTGGGCAATCTTCTCAACTCTTGTCAAAGCTGAGTTCACAGCATGAACCTGCAACTTCATGCAGATGAGAATGAATGTAGGATGTGATCCTACTTATATGCATATGCAAATGATCATGAAATGCTTATGTAGTGATCTTGGAATGCTCATGCATGCATGCAATCTTGGTCGGGGTCCCCCACAATGCTTCTTTATTTTCTCGTGCATGGGGTCATCGCCCTGGCTTTTTACAAGGGGTTACATGTAGCTGAGGCAAGGCCTATACAAATGGGTGGCTGCCGGGCAGCGCCCGACAGCCGCGCCTTATGGGTAGAACTTGCGGAGATGCTCAACATTCCATGAGATTTGCAACTGAGTGCCATCTCCGGTCTCCAGACGGACTGTGCCAGGTCTGGTGACTCGTACTACCCGGTAAGGGCCTTCCCACTTTGGACAACTTGTGTGTACCCTTGGCGGACTGAACACGCCTAAGGACAAGGTCACGTTCCTCAAAACACCGGGCATGAACACTGCGGCTACAATAGCGACGCAGGGCTTGCTGGTAGTGCACAGCACACATAGCAACTCGGAGACGGTTCTCCTCAAGTAGCACAACATCGTCACAACGTCGCTGATCTTGTGCTAATTCATCGTAGGCAAGCACTCGAGGCGAACCGTAAATGAGTTTCATGGGGATAACTGGTTCTGCCCGATAGACCAGGGATAAGGGAGTCTGTCCTATAGCTCGGTTTGGTGTCATTCTGAGGGATCAGAGAACTACCGGCAGCTCCTCGATCCACCGCCTGCCATGCTTCTACAGCATATCAAAAGTTCTCATCTTGAGTCCATGCAGCACTTCAGCGTTCGCCCTCTTAGCTTGTCCGTAGCTCCGGGGGTGTGCCACAAAGGCAAATGAGATCTTGCATCCGACGGCATGAACATATTGCATGAAGGTGTGGGTTGTGAACTGAGTGTCATTGTTAGTAATGATCCTTGCCAGAACTCCAAAACGACACACCAGATCTTTCAAGAACTTGATAGTAGACTGAGCAGTCACCTTTCTCACGACAGTCACTTCCGGCCACTTTGTAAACTTGTTGATGGCAACGAACAAGAATACAAAGCCCCCGATTGCTCGGGGGAAGGGGCTGAGGATATCGAGCCCCCATACAGAAAATGGCCATGATAGAGGGATTGTTTGAAGAGCTTGGGCAGGCAGGTGTGTTTTCTTGGAATGGAACTGACAGGCTTCACATGTCATGACTTGCTCGACCGCATCTTGGAGGGTTGTGGGCCAATAGAATCCTTGCCGGAAGGCTTTCCCAACTAATGCTCTTGATCCAATGTGGGAGCTGCACATTCCTCTGTGAATCTCAGCTAGCAGTTCCTTTCCTTCTTCCCAGCAGACACTTCAATTTCACACCATTGGGCCTCCTTTTGTACAGAGTGTCATCAACAAACTGATACATATTGGCCCTCCAAGCTACTTTTTCAGCTTCATCTTGGTCGCCGGCAAGCTCTTCGGTTTAGAGAAAGTGGACAATGTGCCTTGCCCAAGTTGGAGCCTGGGGCTGGGCAACGAGGACTAGCAGCACCTCCTCTACTGCGGGAGCACCATCCTCGTTCGCGGGGTTCATGGACCTGGCTGGAGGGGGTGGTTCGGCAGGCTATGACGAGTTGTTTCCGGCAGGGTCTCTGCCGGGAGAGGACGGCTCTACCGGGAGAGGCTTACCATAGTCCAACTTTCTCCTCTTCTAGGCCATTGTTGCTGGGGATACGGAGGTTGAGTGAGATGGAGAACAAAAGTTCCTGGTTCTACAGGAAGCTTCTGTGCAGCACACTTTGACAGATGATCAGCTATGCTATTTTCCACACGAGGTATGTGCTTTGTTTGCAATCCATCAAAGAGCTCCTCCAATCTCCTCATTTCCTCGACGTATGCTCCTCGGCTGCCCTGGCGTCCTTCACCACCGTGTCACGGGCGGCCGCGACTAGGCTGGTGTAACGTCCCGGATGTAACATTCCATAATTGTAACTCCAACTCTTGCCATTTCCGGCTGTATGATATGTTATATCCTCTGTGGTTGGGTTTTGTTCCTCGTTTTGCATTTTGTTCATGTCATGCATTTTATCTCAAGTCATCATGTGCTTCTCATTTCATTCGTGTTTGTTTCATGCATCCGGTCATTTTCCCCATTGTCCATTTCGGAATAACACTCACACATGCACCCGTTGCACCCCTCAAATCTCATTTCATGAGCGGGAGAAAAATGTTCTCGGAATGGGTCGTGATTTGTCGATTGACCTTGGTACATCACCGGTAGGCCGCCTATCAAATTTCGTTCCATTTGGAGGTCGTTTGATGCCCCAACGGTTAACCGGGTAGCCGCAAACCCCCTCCCGTTGCAGCCCATCACCCCTCCAAACCAGCCCACTAACCCATCTAAACCCCCACCATGCTATCCGTCGTTGGATCATGATCGTGTGGGAGAAAACCGCACCTTATTTGGACTCTCCTAGCTCCCTCTACCTATAAAAAGGCCCCCCTCCGAAATTCATGGGAAAACCCTAGTCTTCCCCTTTCTCCGTGCGTTGGACACGTCCGCCCGGCACCGGACACGTCCGCACCAACGCCTCGGCGAATCACGGGCTTCCACGTAACCGCGCCGTCGACCCCGCCGCTGCGGCCCACCCGAGCCCGCGGGAGACCCTCCCCGGCCCGGCTCCCCGCACTCGGTCGCCGCCACCCGCGCTCGCCTGCCACCGATCGCACTCGCCGACCGCCGCCGCCTTGCCCTGCTGACGCCGAACCGGAGCACCTCGCCGCCCTGCGCCGCCACCTCCGCGTCGCCCTCGCCGACCAGAACCGGCGAGCCCCACAACGGATCCGCTGTCCCCGACCTCTCCGGTGACTGGATCCAGCCATCCCGACCACCCAGCGTAACTCTGGCCATCCTCCGACGAGATCCGTCGCTACCTCGTAATCCACGCCGGGTCAACCCTAGATCTGGAGTGGTATATTTCCTCCAAGTCCCCGAATCCTTCACATCATGTGACTCTCTTTGACATGCCATATCTCCATGCATATAGCTCCAATTTGCGCATATGATATATCAAAATGTTCATCTCGTGATGCTCTTCATGTTATTGTCATTTGCATGCATGTTACTGTCAATATTGATGCCCTAATCATCGTTGCAAAAGTGCTATATGTTGTCTGCTAGAATTCATCATAACTTGCTGAATTGTTATTTTCGTAGCATTTTGTGTGTACATCCTTTGAGCATCATGTCTATATGTTTTAGGAGCATATTCATGCCATATTTTTAGTGGTGCAAGTCTTGTATTTTTATGAGCCCTGTGGTGACTAGCCCAAGCATGCAAAGTGGGCCACTTGATTTTGCTGATTTCAGACACTTAGTATTTCTGCTAAGTCTTTTCATGTTACATTATGTTGCTATGTTGTCTTGTTGCCACAAGTAGATCCATGCATATTTTGATGAACTTCACTAAGGGTGTTTTGAAGATATGGTTATTCTCTATCCATTCATGCCTCTGGTTGTAATTATGTAGTAGTGTAGCGTCTCATTACTGTGCTCTACTTTTGCTAAATATTGTTGCTGGCAGATTGTTAACATGAAGTTCATTTTTGCCATGTGTTTTGCTAGGGATCCATGCACCCTATGAACTTGCTCTTGCCATGTCTAGCTTCATAAATGTGTATTATTACTGTTGGTTACCTTGTGATGCCATGAAATGCTTTGTGGTGAGTGGCATGAGCTTGCAAAGTTGCTATCATGAATCTGTTTGTGCCATGCTATGATTTTCTACTAAGTCTAAAACTGTTCATATCACTTGCCATGTTTGCATTGGGCTACCATCTTTTCTATGCATCTTTAGCTAAAGTTCTGTAAGGGGGTTTTGTTCATTGCCTTTAGTACTAGCATGCCATGCCCTTGTTTGCCAAGATATGTGCCTGTAGCTGTTGTTTACTAGCTCTAAATATTGCTACCTCATGCGGTTTATGCCATGTTTAGTATTTTCACCAAGTCTGTAACCTGATTGCCATTTGCATTTTTCCATGCTATTTTAGGCTTGGTCTAGTGAGTTCTAGCAGGAGCTCAGTGTTTATGATTTGTAGAGCTTCACTTGCACTTCACTGCCATGTGCTTTGTTGCTATGTTGGATTGCGGTAGCATAGTTTCATGATGCATTTTAAGTGCTATGATGCTGTTAAGCGCAGTGTTGCATTGTTCTTGTCTTGCTCGTCATTTGCAAACCGTGCATCCATTTCCGGTGATCCTTATATCAATTTCGACCAAAATCACTCAACTTTCCAGTGGCATGCTTGGTTTGCCAAGTTGATGCCTTGGTCATCATTTTCCTTTTGGAGTACCCATATGTATTGCACATCATATCTTGCATTCCAACCCATGTCTTGCATCATGTTGCTTGTGCATTGCACCGTGATTGATTGTTGTTCTGTTGCTTGTGTTCTTGCTTTGGGTAGAGCCGGGAGACGAGTTCGTGAACGAGGATCCTGTCGAGTATGTTTACGAGGAGCAATCTTTCGACGACTCTGAGAACTTTGCAGGCAAGATGATCATTACCCCCGATATCACTTCTATCTTTGCTTGCTAGTTGTTTGCTCTATCGCTATGTCGCGCTATCTACCACTTGTTTATCATACCTCCCATCTTGCCATGTCAAGACTCTAACCCACCTTCCTAGCAAACCGTTGTTTGGCTATGTTACCACTTTTGCCCAGTCCCTCTTATAGCGTTGCTAGTTGCAGGTGCAGTTGCAGGTTGTTCCATGTTGGAACATGGATATGTTGGGATATCACAATATATATTATTTAATTAATGCATCTATATACTTGGTAAAGAGTGGAAGGCTAGGCCTTTTGCTTGGTGTTTGGTTCCACTCTTGCCGCCCTAGTTTCCGTCATACCAGTGTTATCTTCCTTGATTTTGCGCCCCTAACACGATGAGGGTTTATGGGCCCCTCTTGATAGTTCGCTTTCAATAAAACTCCTCCAGCAAGGCCCAACCTTGGTTTTACCATTTGCCTAATAACAACTAAAACTTGCATCGGGACTTTCCGGACTCTGTGGACTTAATCAACCCCCCGGGCCAGTGCTCCTCATGAGTGTTGGTCCAAACTAGAGCACCGTGCGAGACCGCACCTTGGCAACTTAGGTTATGTTGGTACTTGTATGCTTAGCTCATCCGCTGTACCCTGAGAATGAGATCGCACTACTCCTATTAGGCTACGTCGGTGCATCGAGAGGTCTTGCTAGACTAGTTTTACCATTGTCGAAATATCTTGTGCACCGGGATTCCGAGCCTGACCAGAGGGTTCCGTGATGGAGGATTGTCTCCGCGGATCGTGAGCTTTTCATGGGCTAAGTTGGGACACCCATGCAGGGTTTAAACTTTTGAGAGGCGTGCTCGCGGTTAAGGGGCAGATGGGAATTTTGTTAATATCCGGTTGTAGAGAACTTGACAGTTGACTTAAGTAAAAGAAACCAACCATGTGTGTAACGGTGATGGTCTCTTTTCGACGAGGTTCGGGAAGATAACACTGTAGGGTTATGTTTGAACGTAAGTAGTTCAGGATCACTTCTTGATCCCTTCTAGTTTTACGACCGTTGCGTAGTTTCTCACTGTACTCTTGTACTCGTATGTTAGCCACCATTTTTCTTAGCTTAGTGTACTAGTTTCCTCTTTGGTGATAATGAGACAGGCGCAGGCGCGGAGTCCCAAGGAATCAACCAAAGGTCTCCATTCCGGTGCAACAAGACCAAGATCGCTAGGATGGCAGGACGGAGGTCATCGTCGAGCCCACCACTGCGTCACGACCAAAGGCTTTCATAGGCGAAGACCACTTTTGTTAGGATGGCATGTACTAGTTGTCTCCCTTTGAATTTGGCCATTGTGGGATCCCTTCCCGCCTTCATTTGGGAAGAGGACCAAGGCCACTATAGATAGGACCTAGCCACCACCATAGAGAGATGGCTCGATTCGACCCTGATTAGCTCACCAGCTCACTCGAGCCCAAAAAGACCCCTCCTCATGAGCTTGTTCTCCATTGTACTAGTTCATCCTTAGCCCATCGAGGCCAAGCCACCACACAACAGGAGTAGGATTTTACACCGCAAGTTGTCCTGAACCTAGGTAAACTGTCGTGTCTCCTTTCCATTCGGTTCATCGAGCTAGACCGTGAGATTACCGAGTTGGCAGACTTGGGAGGGCAAGTTCTTCGCATGCACCACTAAGTTCGAACCTCTTAAGGGTTTGCAGAACCCGAAATACAACATTTGGCGCGCCAGGTAGGGGTGCATCGGAACCTCTCTTCCGCCGGTCGACCGGCCACCGCTCCACCACTTCCATGGCTGACGACTTTCCTGCTCGTGCTGAGCTTCGAGTCCTCGCCGTTCCATCGTTCCCCATCGCCTACCGCCAATACCTCTACTGGCTCGGCGGGGCACGAGCAGCAAGCTTCATCGTTGCACCCCTCTATGCGGCGGGATGGGCGCACCGCCACCCCATCGCTGACTCGGGATGGTTCGTCGTCCCATGCTCATCTCGGGCCGGTGGATTAACAGGCTTTGTTGCTCATGGCGAGCGAGCTCCTGTGCTATCTCCCCGTCTATGACCTCTACAAGACTGGCTGGATTGCATCGCCGAGCTTGTCAGCGCTGCTGGGGGCTCTCCTGCACCATCACTCTCGATGCCTCGCCAGCCGCCTGCTGCGGGTGACGTAGCCCATGGAGTACCTCCTCCACCTCCCCTTTCTAAGGTGCGTGAACAAGAAAGCTGCTAGGTGGTCCAGCGGCCGCAAGAAGGTGCTCGTGCACTCCCAGCACCGCCACATCAAGATCGCGCGCCGCCTATGGAGGTGGCATGCAAGCGCCAAGATCAGGCTCCACCTCCACAACGGGGTCCCGTGACCATAGCAGGTTGTCGCGCCTTCAATCCGTAGCTGCGCAACATCGTCTGGCTGGGGAAGTTCAAGCCCGACCTGCCTCCTCTCTATGACAGCACCCCCGACCCTGCTGAGTTCCTGCGGCTTTACGAGATGAGCATCAAGGCGACCAACGGCGACGAGAAGGTTATGGAAAACTAGTTTCCCATGGCCCTCAAGGATGGCGCGCCCTCGTGGCTCCTGAACCTGCCCACGGTATCGATCTCCTCTTCGGACGAGATGCGCGAGCGTTTTGTCGCCAACTTCCAGGGCACTCATGACCGCCCACCGGCTGCAGGTGACTTGCGGCGCATCAAGCAGCAGCCAAGGGAGACCCTGCCAAAGTACATCCAACGCTTCAACAATGTTCGTCTCAAGATCCCCAAGGTGTCGGACGAGGTCATCATCTCCACATTCACTGATGCCGTCCAAGATGTCAAGATGAAGGAGGATCTCACCATACACGAGGACATGTGCACGGCTCTGGAGATGTTCAACATGACGACCAAGTTGCGAGAGCTGAGGAGGGACGCCTATCCCTCCTCGAGCTCCCTGAAGCTGACCCATAAGAAAGGAAAGCCAAGGCCAAGGATGTGAAGCGCAAGGAAGCAGCCGTGCTCGCGGCCGAACCAGAGAAGAATCGCGGATGCGACCACCCGGAGTCTTCCAAGGGCAGCCACCCATGCTTTGTCTTCCACAACATGCACATCCACAACACCAACGACTGTCAGGAGCTCCGGGCCATCCGCGACGGGCGCCTTGGTAGTCGCCCTGAGCGCAACGATCGAGGGTACGGTCGCGGAGGGGGCTGAAGTGGAGGACGCCTGGATAGCTGTAACCCTTGCCAAGAGTGGCGCGGTCAGCCTCGCGAAGACCATTGGCAGGGCCAGCTTCGCGAGGGCCCTTGGAGAGACGAGCCTCATGAGGACTGTCCTCAGGGCAACACTGGGCTTCTTTCGCTGTCGCCGCCTCTAAGAAGGAATGACGACCATCATCAGGACGAGGGGGCTAGGGGCTTCCAGGAGCCTCGTGTTGTTGCTTGCATCTTGGTCAGCGCTCAGGCCCCTGCCTCCCATCGCATATTCAAGCAGTTTGCTTGTGAGGTGAACGCGGCCCTCCCCAAGCTCGAGGCTACTTGTCCGCTCAAGTGGTCCAAGTGCACCATCACCTTTAGCTCGACCGACCAGCTCAAGTGCGCGGCAACTGCCGGTGCTCTTTCGATGCTCTCCTCGTCAACCATCAGCAACGTCCTCATCACCAAGACTCTCATCGATGGCGGTGCGGGGCTCAACATTCTTTCCATTGAGACGTTCGACCGACTCCAGGTGCCCTATGACCAGCTACAGCCCACCAAGCCCTTCTTAGGAGTGACCGACGGCTCCACCACCCCGATAGGGCAGATCTGCCTCCCCGTCACCTTCGGCACCCGTGACAACTACCGCACTGAGCTCATTGACTTCTACGTCGCTCACGTTCGCCCTCCATACAATTCCATCCTCGGCTACACAGCCCTGGCCAAGTTCATGGCAATCATCCACCATGGATACAACGTCCTCAAGATGCCAGGGAGCCGCGACATCATCATGATCACCTATGAGGAGAAGGATGCGGTGTGGTCTCTCGAGCGCGCATACTAGGCTGGAGTGGTTGAAGACCCAGACAATAAGGGTGCTGTCTACCCTCCTAAGGTTGTCCCTAAGAAGAAGAGGCAGCTGCTCCGCCAAGAACCTCAGGAGGGCGGGGTGTCCAGCGGCACCACCTCGGGACCAGCGCCCATAGAGTGGGCGCATCCCCCTCTCGCATAGGAAGGTGCACTCGGCGCACCCCTCGGGCTGGGATTGGGGGCTCTCCTCTGGAGGGCCTTTGACCTAGACAGCGTCACGAGGGAGGTTCTCGGGCACCACCTGGAGGCGTTCTTCAACGCTCGCTTCCGTGAGGAAAGCGCGAGGCACGAGGCACCCAGTGCTTAGGAATTCATCACCAAGGCAGCTGAGGAGCTTGAGGAGGCATGAGCCATACAGGGCGACCGTCGCCCACCACCGGGCGCGGCTCCTGGTCCCGGCGAGGATAGTGAGCTGCGCATCTGCGTCAACATCACAGGACTCAACAAGATCGCCTCTAAGTGGCTCTTCTGGCCGCCCCGCATGGGCCGGTGTGAGGGCCCACCTCACGGCTATGTTCTCATGCCTTTCGGCTTGCTGAGCGAGGCTGACGTGCATCAGCGCCACATGCGAAGCGCCCTGGCGGATCAGGAGGCCAGGCACCAGGGGATCCTGACAGAGGTGGTGGTGGACCCCTCGCAAGCCCCACAGGCCCTCAGAGCCTCCTGAGGCTCAGGGCCTGGGCTCGTGAAGAGCGACTCCTTCAGCACACATCTTCGGCTACTCCAACACTTTTTCAGCAACGGTTCCAGGTGATTTCTTTTGGTTTGTTCGGTTGGGGGCACCCCTTGGGCTACATCATCCCCAGATCACGTGGGTCTGTCCCTGCGACATGTACCTTTCTTGTATCTTCTGGTTTTTCAGTTGGAGGCGCCACTCGGGCCGCATTATCCCCAAGCCACATGGGTCCATCCTTGTGGCATGTATCACTTTCCGCATCTATCAGAACTAGCTTTACCTCCTTCCATGAGTTGCTTTATGATTATCATATGTCTGTCTGGTACTTCATTACCATGAGCATCGTACGCCCTTGCAAACCCACCCACTACCGCCTCATGATTAAGGACGAGCACGGCGCCTGTGCTTGGCTCCGTCCCTGCAGCATCGCTAAACCCAAGAGGCTAAGCTCTGGCTCACGGGCCAGCTCCCATGCACGTCACCTCCCATGGTCCTTGGTGCCTCATTCTCGCATGAGCTAATCACAGGAAGATGAGCTAGGGCGCGCTACCCGATGCCTCATCACCACTGGAGCCAAGCGCCGGTTATCTTTCTTTGGACTTTCGCATGAGAAGACTGGGCACGACATCTATGCTTAGGTCCGTCCCTGCAGCGTCGATAAAACGAATGACTAAGCTCTGTCTGGCGGGCCGGCCCCGTTCATGTCACCACTTGGGTCGTTGGTGCTTAGCCTTCTCATGTGATAACCTAAGGAGATTCATTCGGCGCAGGTTGCCTAACCATCTCGTAGGACTATCGCAAGTGTTCCGAATCAAATTCAGGCGCAACCCAACTTGAGGTTGGGCCTCGTGAGTCCCGCGCTGGCTCACGAATGCCTATAGACACCTCCTCTCACTACAAAAGAATACACTTCCGTGATGATACGTGTTTGTCACAGTAGGTCACTTTTTTTGTCATGCATGTACATCCATGACAAATTTATGACAGAATCAAGATAGTCATACCTGTGCTGTCGTAGAAGTGTTCCATGACATTACCAAAATTATCATCACAGAAGTGTCCACTTCCATGACGATAAATCGCGCATCACAGAAGTGCTTTCGTCAAGGGTGACCGACAGGTGGCATCCACCGTAAGGAATGCCGTTAAGCTATCGGGTCGGGTTTTGGATCCGATATCCCATTAATAGCCCGGACCAATGGGGATTTTCCACGTGTAAAATCATCATTGTCTAGAGGAAACACATGTCGGCTCATCGTCGGGATAGATGTCATCCACTCACTGGACAGAAGGCGCCTATGATACGTCGACACGTGGCACGACCCAACAAGTTTAAATGGGCCGGCCCAACTAAAGGCCCACAAGATTTTGCGGACCATAATGGGTTGGCCCAGCTAAAGGCCCACGAGATTTTGTGGACCATAATGGGCTGGCCCAGCTAAAGGCCCACAAGATTTTGCGGGCCATAATGGGCCGGCCCAGGTAAAGGCCCACAAGATTTTTGTGTGCCATAATGGGTCAGCCTAGGTAAAGGCCCACAAGATTCTTGCGGGTCATAATGGGCCGGCCCAGCTAAAGGCCCACGAGATTTCACCGACATTAATGGGCCGGCCTAGCTGTAGGCCCACAAGATTTTGTGGACCCTAGTAGGCCGGCCCATTAACTGGCTGCCATGTTTTGGGCCAAATGCCGGCCTATATTTGATCCGGTCCATTAATGGCCTGCCATGCTCTGGGCCTAATAGTGGCCCATATGAGATCCGGCCCGTTAAAAGCCTACCATGTTGTGTGCCAAATTACGACCAGATCAGGTTCGGCCCTTTAAGAGGTATTCGGCTCAATTATGGCCCATATCAGATTCGGCCCGTCAACTAGACACTATGCTTTTGGGCCCACTTGCTAAAGGCCCACTTAGTAATTCGGCCTGATATTAGTTTTGGCCTGTTAAGGGCCCGTTTAACATTTCGGCCCTATATTAATTTTGGCCTGTTAAAATCCCGTCATATAGTTGGGCCTAACTACAGCCCGGTTTGCATCCGGCCTGCTCGCAGCCGATATCTGATTGGGCCAAACAAGGACCCAGATAATTTTGGCCTGTTAAAAGCCCGTGATTTGATTCGCACAATCATGGGCCGGGGTTAATTTCGGGCTGCTGCGTAACTAGTAGGAATTAAGAACAAACCAACTCTATACAATAAAGAAATTATGGCATAGTAACTAAGAATAAACCTACACTACACAATAAAGGACTTAAGGTATATTACATCCACTGGGCATCAAAGTTCGCCACCAGTGATCATAAAGCGCAACGAAGAAGCAGATTACAAAAACTGGGCACCATTGCAGCGTAACAAAATAATACTGAATCGAGACCACTTCCAAGACAGTTCAAGAAAGGTTAGCCTTGTGGGGGAACTGCTGCGCAAGCTGCTGAGCAAGGCTGTGAGACCGGCCTAGCATGTCGGTCATAGCTTCCTGGTGTAGTTGTTTAGTGATGAGGTTCTCATTGGTGTTCTCTGCAATCTTTCTTAGATATAGGACTTCAAGTTGAAGTTGAGTTGCAAAATGCCTTTCTGCTAGAACTTGGGACTGAAGAAGTCGAACTAATTCAGACAACGAATTCTGGGAGCTTGTCTGACTGTTAGTATCAAGTAACTTGAACACTGCATCAAGACAAGACTTTGGGGTTGTCTCGCTATCTTCAAGATGTTTTGCCTTCTCTGCTGCAATATATGTTGGGTTTGTTTCACAGCTTTCAGTAGACTTGTGCATGCCATCAGGCATATCACCCTGAAACAAAGCGGAGAGATGACAAGTTTTGCACGTGTATAAACAAAGATGATAACTGTTTTGTCAATTCTATCCAATTTCAAATTAGAAAATAAAGAGTATGTTCAAAATATCAATAGCATAATTTGGCATTGTTCATAATGTGGGGAGCTTCACCACACTACTGGATTACCATGTCAACGTAACAAGCATAGATGAAGGGAAAAGAAAATCATTGTATCTATTTTGGATAATGTGCATGGCATGTTGTTCATATCATTAGCCACATCAGTAAGATAAAACAGGAGATGACAAGGTGCAAACGTGGGCTGCTTCACCACACACTGGATTATAGATCCACAAAAACAAGCATACATATAGGGAGTATTATGTAATGTGCATGGTATGAATAAGGAATTTGGTTTTACAAGTAAAACTTAGAACTTATGGTTCTTACGAACATGCATTTTGGTAGAAACAGCAAACTAAATAGCAGTAAACGATAGGGAGTATGAGAAAATTAAATAGCAGTTGAGGATAAAGGCTTTAGAAGGACTGACTTACATTAACAGTTAACACCGGCTTTATAATGCCCTTCTCCATGGCAAGGGAAGGATAACTCAAGAATTTCAGCATAGAATCTTCTTCATAAGCATTGCCTGTACTCTATATTTTGTAGAGAGTAATTGTAAATATGATAATACTGGAAGGGATAGAGGATAATGAAGATAAGATGTAGATTGATGCTACATAATCAACTACCAAGCCCTGGAAGTACAAGCGTTACAGGACAAAATGTACTAACAAGAGCAATGGGATACACTTCTGCACTGGCATTGTCTGTGTATTCTACTTGTTGGTAAGATTAAATATAGATCTGATCTTTTTTAGTAAATGGTGGGCGAGGGAGATAAGATGCAGAATGCTACAAAATGAACCAATCCCTCTTCCCATAATACAAGAGTGTTTTGAACACTAGTGTACTATACAGTTCTTATATTATGGGACAGAGGGAGTAGCTGTTAATGTAAGTACAGTGATAGACCACGTTCAGTCCTTACAAGAGGACTGCAGAGCTAAACCTCTTCAAAAGCATTGGGTTGATTCTAAATTTATGTAAGAGTCCATACGGATCTTATAATGTCCACCAAATGGACGATTATGAGGCTAACATGTGCAGTGATGCTACCTAATCAAACAACTATGAAAGTAAGTATGGTCATACAGGGAAAGAGGTACTCACAAGAGCAATGCAGTGTGCAGTATAGTTGCGAGATTATGTGGTCCCTTGAGAACAAATGTTCTTCTACTAACAGTTTTCGTACAAGTGAGACATTAAGGCAAATGCAGAAATGTAGTTCAAATTGTGATGTGATATCATAGACAGTACCTTATGCTACAGCCGAGACCAATGTGTTACAAGATTATTCCAGTCAGCGTCGGATAAATGTAGCACCGGAGACTTTACAGAAATTTCGTTCAGAGGCTTGCCATCGAAGTGCGCTTGCCTCAGGTAGGAACGATACTTCATCAACGAGTGCTTGAAAAGCGCAACCAGCCCTTGCTCATCATCACAATCCAGTTTGCGCCTCGCCTATTTAAAAGAATGAAATCTTATGCCTTCTGTCAGCAAAAACATATGCAGTAATGACCATGAATAACATTAGTACATTACTTACGGTAAGTTGCGGAGGAAGACTGGAAATTGTTCTCTGTCTGCGGTATAATCTTTCCTTGAAGGAAAGATGCGCACAAAGTTCCTGACAACAACATAAGCTTCGTCTTCTAAACTGGGAAGAAATGGAACAGGGGTCCTATTTGCTGCAATTGGGGATCTCTCTGGTTCGAAAAGGGATTTGGCAACTGGATTTGGTGTACTCTTTGCTGGAATTGGGGTTTTGCGTCGTACAGCTGGTGCTATGTCAACTGGCATAATCATACTGTTTGCTGCAGTTGGGGTCTGCTGAGTTGGGGCATCAGAAATGACCAGTGTAGTAGGGCTAGTGTCTGCTAGAGTTGGGGTATTTTGTGGGTCAGGTGATATTGCAACTACGCCTAATGGGCTATTTGATTTATCAGGTGCCACTACCTTTTCCAAATACTTTGCTTGTGCTCCTCCATGACCAGCAATCGCCCTCTTCCTTTTGAACGTCTGATACACGAGAAGAACATTTGAATGGATAAATATGGTATGATGATAGATGGAATATGTACTGAAAATGGATAGGCAGGGCGTATTCACATACACGATGTGTAAACTAAGCTAACGGCAGTTCAACAATGTAGAAGCAATGCAAAGCATCAGTTGCAAGATATGTGCGAGCAATGTAACCTTGGAAAGTTAGAGCAAGTACCTTGATGGGTGAATAAGATAGGGCATATTCCTCTGACTCCTCCACTAGGGAGCTACATTGACTTAGGCCTCCCTCTAGCTCAGAATCACTGCTAGGATCATATTCTGAGCATGAATCTGTAGGTGGAGAGTTTTTGCATTGCATTGCATCCAGACTTGATTTCAGTCCCTCAATGCCAAGTTTGACATCCATGGCATTGTTCTGCTTTATTCTTTTCATGCGCGCAAGCTCATAACCATTATGATGCTGTTCAGAATCTGAGATTCATGAAAACATAAAAAGTAGTCAGATTATCTATGGAATGCATTGCGGTTTCAACTCGGAGAGTGTCTCCCTATAAACCCCTGCATATGCAAAGTTCACCTCCCCAACCGTGCTGACCAGACCACACGCAGAGATACACACCTGAGCGGCGAACATGCATTTTCAAAACTAATTTAGGAACATTTAGCTGACCAATTAAACAACTCTATTTTAATAATATCATATTCGTATTTGAACAACTAAGCTTGTTTAGCTTGATGGGTGGAGCAGTGTTATTATGACACGAAGCATGCATTCTGATCGTATAGTGATCATAAAAGGGAAAACTCTAAGCATATATTTTTTTAGCAAAAGAGGGTTCCCCTCTGATTTCTATTAAAGAAACCACCACGGAACCAACATGATCAATTAAACCCTAAGCATGATCAATTAAACCGTATTATGGCTGTGCCATGGTAGATTTGAAGCTGCAAACCAGAGAAATGATATTTAGCATCCATTGTTTGCTTAGAACTAAGAACTAAATTCTAAGAACTGGAAAGAAAGTAGAGTAACCAAGTTAAGATCTATTTTCTGGTTGAGATCAAAAAGTTGAGGAGATATGAAGTACCACCTCTCTTGCGGCGCCGTGTAGGCATCGAGGGTGCGATGGCTGTCGGTGGCGTTGAAGCAGATCTACGATTGTAGACAGGTGCATTGGGGCATAAGTCCCGTTGCGGTGGAAGAGAAGGTCGTGTGAGCGGCCCCGGCAAAGAGGACGGCGACGCCGATGAAGCGAGAGGACGCGATGCAAGGCTATTGGTCCGTCACCGTGGATGAGAAACGTCCATCTCTAGCAGTGGACGACGCGGTCTTGGTAGGCGCTCCAGCATGGTGGAGGACGGTGGCGATGGATGTGGTGGAGGACGGCGGTGATGGATGGGGTGGCGGACAGAGGCTGGTGTGGGAATGGGGTGTTCTAGCTCGGACGGTGTATGAATGGGAAAATGGAGGGAGAGGTATGGGGAACCATGTTTTTGGGACGCGCCTGTCTGAAATATGGGAAAGTTACGAACTTATCCCCCGTTTCAAATTTGGACGTCTCGTCGGTTGGGGATAGGACGGTAATCTCGCATCTCCCAAATATTTGCCGGTAACTATTTCGGGCGAGGAGAGGGTGTTTTGCCGCCTACGGTTGGCGCCCACGGTGTATGAACGGGGCTGGCAGGTAGGGTGGTTGTGTCACGTCTGATGGAAGTTACACATCTGCCCCTATTTAAAATATTAGCCTACATCTATTTCGGACGATGAGAGGGTGTTTTGCCGCCCACCGTGTATGAATGGGGAATGGAGGGAGAAACAGAGGTCTTTTGGACGATCTTGAATCAAATGAGTTTTTCCGCCCATGTTTGACGCCCACCTTGTCAGAATGGGCTCAGAGGTGGTCGTGTCACGTCTAATTGAAGTTACTAACCTACCCCTATTTGGAGCAGTGGAAATCAGGCCGATGGATTATCCGTGTAATGGGTAGACAGCAATTTCCATCTCCCAAACACTTGGCTTCGGGCAGCCAATGTGGGAGTGGACATTTTGCTGTTTCTTTCGAATTTTGGGACAATAAGCATCCACGTTTACCCTTGCAACTAAATTCAAATCCATTTTGTATTCCTATATGAATCTTTATAAATCATTCTATGTGTTTTTATATATCTTCAAAAGGATGACAAAGATGTATTCCACTGTCATATGTGAATATGGGTTACAAATGCCGATACTCAAATTCAGAAACTAGAATCCAGTTTAAGGTGAATTCGAATATTTGGAACACTTCATGTCCAACTCAAATATCACATGCAGCATAATGTGTACTCCCATTTAGATATGTACACAAGCGATGTATCAAGATTCAAATACCGAGTCAATCAACTAAGAATGTACGGAACTAACAGACATATAAACACTTATAGAGTATATGGATCAATAATATCAACTAACATACATAAGCCAGGCCGCTATACTTTTTTGGCTACAACAACATCCTTTTTTAGCCAGCATCTTGGCCCTTTCCGATGCGTGCCACTTATGGTCCATCTATATTACTATTGCTGAATGCACATTCAGCCCGATTGGCATATTTGTAGGTCTGGCACAACAATCCAAATGAAATGTCTCCGAGTCTTATCAATTAATACAGACTTGTGCTCAAATAAAATTACAAACAAAAAACAAAAAACAATTATTACATGATCTCTAAAACAAATGGTTTGATTGATTACATGAACAGACAACACAAAGGTTATTCAACTATGGAAAGAACATTTCACCTATGATTTATCAAGTAGGAATTTAATTTCCTTTTTTCCTTCAGGACCTTAACAATCTGGTCAGTCTCAGCTTGCTTCGTTTTGAAATCCACCAAATATTTAATGGTTGTCTTGAGTACTGCTTGTGACTGTGCTATTTGCTTCCTCAACATGTCAACTTCATCTCTAAGTGCAGAAGCAGAATCTCTTTCTACCACTAGTTTAGCCTCTAGAGCATCAGCAGTTGGCAATTCATAATGCACAATTGGGCCGGTGCCACTATTGTGGGATGATGCAACAACCATGGGGACCTCGCTCTTTGATCTTGGGCTAACCTGTTTTGCCATTAAAGTTCCGATTGGATTCAGAAAAGTTGAAGTTAGCAAAACATCTCAACTGGGAGTTATAATAGCAACCCATTTAAACAAACAAGGAATGAAAGAGTTTCAATTGGATGCTGAAAAGTAGTTATTAACATCGTTGTAACCCGCTGTTGCAGCAGCAAACCGTTAAACAAACAAGTATATATTTAAGTTAAGGCAAACAGGCAATTCTTAATAGTAAGTATCAAACACATAGATAGGCGCAGTCTACAATATGATTAACAGGCTATGCCATTATGTAATCAGTAGCAAACTAAATTTAGCCAAGCAACGTAATTGAACAATTTTGCAATAAGCGGCTAACTAAAATTCCGAGAAGCAGGTAACTAAACTTACGCTAGTTCTTTGTACAGGCACACTGCAACTTCTTTTTCGCTTACAAGGTTGTACGAAGGAGTCCATGGCATCAATTGCTTGGATACGCAGTTCCAATACTTCTTTCTTCCCACACTGCATGGGTAAGTCGAATGGTTAATCTGGTAAGATGGTGCGTCCTTGATATGTTATATGAGGACGTGTAGTCAGACTAGTTGTAGCCAAAGACATCAAACTGGCTTTTACTGTATATTTCATGCGATTACTTTTGGCATATCGAGATCTAAGCAATCTACAATAGGATGAAAAGACTGGCATCCTTCACATTATTGGTGAACTCAGTTCATAGAAACAAGCAATTCAACCATTCTGTGGGTAAATCAAAAGCGCCACTGGAATATTTTTCACTGTCCAATCATACATGCAAATAGGGGCGACGCCACCATAGGGGCTGGTATGGGCGGCCGCCTCAGGTGGCTGGAAAGTGTGCACCTAGTTTGAGTCGTCCAGGTTGGCCCATGCTAGTTTTGTTCATCCCAACGCACAAGCAGGCAATGTAAAAAATGAAGAAAAATGTTTCAATTTGGATGGTCCAATAACATAAGTGCAAGGCAGGACCTATAGCAGGCTCGCGGCCCAAAAGAGCGCCTCCCATATCGATCGACAGTAGGAAAATTCCCAATTCATTCGCTCCAGCCTCCAGTCTGGTTTGCTCCTAACCTAGCCACCGCTGGACAGACCGACACTACACTTCCTCGCACCCTCATTGGAGGGCGGTCGCCGGGCTTCAAGCGAACGGAAGGACAAGAAGATGAAGATCCAACTCTGGGTGTAGCCTGCGTGGGAGGCAGCGGCGGCAGCACGAGCATGGCATCAAGCTTGCGCAAATGGACAGTCGCAGCTTGCAAGAGTAGCATGCGCAACGAGCAGGTACATCACATCCCTGACTATATCTAATTCAACTCTTCAATTTTTGGCCAATAGTTAAACCTGACGGTGTTGTAAAATTGCTTGTATGTAGGGAATCTATGAGAAAATGAAACCAATTTCTACTTATAACTCCCCCAATCAATACTGAACTGACTAAATCTGATGTATCTAATCAAGTTTCCGGTGCAAACATACAAGCTCATGTTGTTCTTGAGCCTGGAGTGTCGAATGAACAGACTGCTAATGAAGGATTTGATGCAAACATTTTACATGCTCCTGGTGATGAACATATAGTGTTTAATGAGGGATCTAATGCAAGCATTTTGCAAGCTCATTGAAGGATTTAGTGTCTATTGATGATCTACTATGTTGAGAGAGACAGAGATTTGCAGGCATTGATGACAAGCAAATTATAGTGCATTTTCATAGCTGGAGGAAACATCGAGGCCATCTACCAAAAAGTCCCCGTATCATGACAACATAGCATAAATACTTTTCTAATCTGTTGTTTGAAACTATTGGCATACTTGTGCAGGATAGATATATTGATATGCAGTTTGCGCACTGGTTATACGTGCAATTACACTTCGATATTTTCAGCCAGGGAACGAATAATTCAAGCAGGTACAGACCATGTTTGTAGTCCTTGTACACCATGTTGCATTTTGTGTTTTTTGGTGCTTGCATCATTTAGTGTTTATAATCTGAACTACTTTGGATCATTAGCTGGTTTTCAAAGTGCATGTAGCTTCATATTTCTCAAGTTATGTTAATTTCCGGAGTGCAAGTGCCTTCGTATTTTTTAAGTTAAATGTTCGCCCCTGGTAACTTGAATTCATGGATCAGCCACTACACACAAATCATACATGAATGCCAGTACGAATTAAATGAAATGCAGGGACTTACGCTACCTCGTTGTGCAGGCTCACTTCAGCTCTGCTTGCGCTTGGGATGTTCCATGTACAAGTCCATGTTACCACTTGCTTGGATGTGCACGCCTTATGCTCCTTGCATCCCCCTCTGCATTTTTGACACGGCGAATGGTTGATCAAATAAGAGGAATCGACCTTGATGTTGTACCGGAGGACAGATACTTACAAGGTTATACGGGTGTGCAGGATGTGTACCAGATACCGTAGCGCCGTCATGCTTCGCTAAAATATGGATTTGCTTGTTTCAAATGATATCTCCAGAAGAAATAAGAGTTAATGTTAGAGTTGCATAGGCGTGTAAGCTAAGAGAGCAGTGAAAGGATATCCAAACATCGTCGGAACAGTGCACAAGGGAGTGATGTGTGGATACCTAGTTCGGGCCGGCGTTTGGGCATGCTCGCCTAGCTAGAGTGCGAGTCACTTCAGAGCCGTTGAGGTTGATGCACTGGCGTTGGCTGGCTGCACACGGATGCAGATCTTGAGTGGCAGCAGAGCGCTACGATGCGGTGGACGAAACCGTTGGTGAAATCCCAATGGCCTCGGGGGCGAAGGTGCGACAGTGTGCTCGGTGAAGTAGCCTCGGTGAGCTGGGAGACGGCGTCGGTGAAGCACACCTGATGCGGTGGAACTCGATGTCTGTGAGGCACATCGGTTGCGGCAGCCGACGTTGTTGGTGGACCACCCGGTGCGGTGGACGAGGGCGTAGATGAGGTAGCTCCGGTGCGGTGGTGAAGCGCGACCGTCGTCGTCCGGCACAGAGGTTGGGAATGGTGGGGAAAGAGACGAGACGTGGGGCAATTCGAGGGTTGGCGGCGAATTAGGGATTTGAGCAATCTGGGCGCGGAAGGGAACGGTGGAGAAGAGAGATTTTGCAGGGCTGGAATTGGGGCTGCCAGATATTTCAATCCGAAACATGGAAGCGCGAACTTATATTGTCGTCGTCCT
>NC_041384.1:246093304-246094009 GCF_002162155.2 Triticum dicoccoides | reverse complement strand
TTAAGGCACCGAAGCAACGTCCACCCTGGCACGACCCTGGTTTGCCTGGTGCGCCTACATTTGAGAATGCAAACGAATCTTCTTTCATTTGCAAACGAATCTGGATGTATTACCATGCCCATGTTTTCCTTGCAATAATCAGTCATTCGAAACGAGATACTCCATCTGTTCACTTTTGTAAGTCGTTTCAGACAACTTAAAATGAACTGTTTTGCACATTGTCTGAAATGTCTTCAAGGTCTTATAAAAGTGAACAGAGGGAGTAGTATAAATTAATTAATGAGGTGTTATTTGAAAAAAATTGAAACGGTACCCACGCTAACGTGGATTAGAGTGTGTGTCACATAATTAGTTATTTGAATTAGAGTGTGTGTCATGTAGTTAGTTATTTGAATTAGAGTGTGTGTCACATAGCGATCTCCAATTCTAACGTGGATTTCGCATTTCACTGTATCCACGCTACTTTTTTAATACAAATTCATATGTATATGATGAACACCATGGTAGTGATAAAACTTTTGGATGGATTCAAACATATGACCTACAAAATAGCACAACAAACTGAGTCAATGTCAACTTTCCGAAACTTAGTATGGCACGAATTCGAAATAATTACCCATATGCCTGGTCCTCAGTTCAAATCTTACAATGTACACCGAAATGAAACATCGATATTAAGTCTCGTACTATGTACATTCAAATGTT
>NC_041384.1:246006827-246093083 GCF_002162155.2 Triticum dicoccoides | reverse complement strand
TGTATCGGTCAATCTTCCTCTCCTAACCACCTTTGGAAGCTATCAGTTTCCAACACACGTTCATTCTTTCTCTCCATGTTTCGATCTCTAAGTCTCTCAACTACACAACCCCTATTTCCACTCTGTTACCAAATGTATTTACCTCACACACCCGCCATTGCACCCCATGCCGAGCTCTCTCTCTCCCCCCTCTCCCTCTCACCCTCTCGCGCTAAATACATGCATTGCCTATCTAGCCCCCCAACCTCTCGTGCATGCGCACGGACGCACGTTGTATATCTAGGTCACTCCCTTGAGACTGTCTCACTCTTTCTTCCGCATGGCGGGCCACACTCACTCAATCTCGCTCTCTTTATCTGAGTCTCGTTTAACCTCGTTTTCTTTCACACACAAATGATATATCTCCCTGTTCGGGCCTCGATCGACACACTCTATACTCTCTCACGCAGATTGTCTATCTAGGTCAGTCCATCCAAGCCGCCACCACTCTTTCGACCTCATGGTGGGCCACGCTCACTCAATCTCTCTCTCTCTCTCTCTCTCTCTCTCTCTCTCTCTCTCTCCGTATGTCTCGATTGACCTTGCTCCTTCTCGGACTAAAATGATATATCACCATGTTTGAGCCCAATTCGACCTATTCACATTGTATACTCTCTCAAGCACATCGTCTATCTATGTCACTCTCTCCAACCCGTCTCACTCTTTCGATCGCACGGCTACCCTATGTGATCGGTTGACCTTGCTTCCTCCCACGCACAAAATATATCTACACGTCTGTGACTGGATCATCTCTCAAGCTCTATCTTACAGCCCTCACCCTTGCCAAAAAGCTCAATCGAACAATATCTCTCTAGACCATATATATTTGTTCAATGAATGTTGGACCACACTCACTTTGTCTCTCTATCTATATGTCTCTCGATTGACCTCGCTTTCTCACACCGTATCTTCCACGCGTTGAAGCTACTACCTCTCCATCCCTCACAAAGCCGGAGCTATTTACATTGCGAGGGGCACTCCAACCTTGGATTAATTTGTGAAGGCATTTATTCCGGTCGGTTTAGATTATATTTTCGTAGCATTCGGCCCACAACTATTCCTATCACCGTAGCGGGTAATTAAGCTACGGGGAGCACCTAATATGAGCACCGGGGAGCCTTTGAATTGAAGATGCAGCGGCACACACGAGGCCTGAATGTTTTATTTGCAAAAAAACCTTTGGAGAGTTTGGAAATTGCGCATAATTACAAAGACTACTCCCAAGCCATTGGATCTCACTTTCAACAGTGTAAAAACTCGTATCACCATAGTATCTAAGCTGCGGGGTGGATGTGATATTCTATGCCGCTGTCATTTTTGTTCGTAAACTTGCAAAAAACGTGTAACTTGTTCCATTACTTGTCTAACCGCGCAAAGTGTTTGTTCAAAAAAACCATCCTACACAGAAATATCGGAACAACACATGGGGGTCCCACTTTGTCATTAATCAAATTTTGACTTAAAACTAACAAATCTGAAAGACGAGATTCGAACTGGCAACCTGGACTACAAAGCGTAAGTCGATAGGCTGAAAAAACGAGCGGTTGTTGGCTTTGTCCCATAACTTCATTTTATACAGTACTTGCGTTGAGTAGAGTAGAGGGAGTGCCTCGTCAACACGTGCATGGCCGTTATCTCACTTACTGGTGGGTCCCAGATCTGCGATCTCAATCTCTCTTCTCTCCATCGTCTAACCTTTGCACGGGCACACACGAAGAGCGGCGCTAGCTTTCCATGGTGTTATTACAACTAAAAAACTTGGAAAATAGAAGAATCTCCTAGAACAAGAGACATTGTGGCTGGTCGAGATGGAGCTAACCACATCTATCCTCCGTGCCACGTTTGCATGATGAAGCTGTGTGGCTAGTGGGGTGTTTTCAACCGACTGGCTAGGTCCCGAGGTCGAACCATAGGTACTACGTCTGATATAGTATATTTTTACACGCACATTTTTCCTCCGTGCTGAGACGTGGCACACCCTACCGCGCGGTTTTGGGGTCATCCCGGGTGGTGCATGCATATATTCTTCCTGACGTGGGACGCCCTACCACACGTTTTCTGGGTCCTCCACGGTCGTAGTGCCGAAGCAAGTAAATGAGTCGTTGTCGGTGTCAAATCCGGTGGATCTCGGGTAGGGGGTCCCGAACTGTGCGTCTAGGCCGGATGGTAATAGGAGGCAAGGGACACGAAGTTTTACCCAGGTTCGGGCCCTCTTGATGGAGGTAAAACCCTACGTCCTGCTTGATTAATATTGATGATATGGGTAGTACAAGAGTAGATCTACCACGAGATCGGAGAGGCTAAACCCTAGAAGCTAGCCTATGGTATGATTGTTGTTCTGTATGTTATCCTACGGACTAAAACCCTCCGGTTTATATAGACACTGGAGAGGGTTAGGGTTACACAAAGTCGGTTACAATGGTAGGAGATCTGCATATTCGTATCGCCAAGCATGGCTTCCACGCCAAGGAAAGTCCCTTCCGGACACGGGACGAAGTCTTCAATCTTGTATCTTCATAGTCCAGGAGTCCGGCTGAAGGTATAGTCCGGCCATCCGGACACCCCCTAATCCAGGACTCCCTCAGTAGCCCCTGAACCAGGCTTCAATGACGATGAGTCTGGCGCGCATTTTGTCTTCGGCATTGCAAGGCGGGTTCCTCCTCCAAGTACTTCATAGAAGATTTTGAACACAAAGATAGTGTCCGGCTCTGCAAAATAAGTTTCCACATATTGCCATAGAGAGAATAATATTTACACAAATCTAATCTGCTGACGTATTCCGTAGTGTGACGCACCACGGCCAAGCCTTTATTCGAATCGTTTTACTATCCCACCTCAGTGCGTCATGCGAGGCGGTTTCCTTGGCACGTCTTGTTAAAGCAGAGATCGTGTCCCCTTATTCCGGGATTCTCATCAATATGGACGTGGGTAACCCAACTGCGCCATTGATTACGGCGCTTGGAGATAAGCGAGTTTTACCAGGCTGGTGGGGACACGTAGTTGCATCCACCCATATAAGGGGATAAGGATCCACCTTTTCACCTACGCCTTCTTCCTCCTTAGCCTATCCATTTTCGCGCACTCGAGCTCCAGCGCCCAAATCCGCACTCCCCACCTCAACCTTCTCCAACCATGTCCGGAGCGGGAGGCAAGTGGATGGTCTCCTCCGTCAGGGAGGGACACATCAAAAAACCGAGGAAGGCCGGATACTTGTCTAACGACATCGCGCACCGGCTTCCCGAAGAGGGGCAGCTCCTCCCCACCCCAAGGCCCCATGAGAGGGTAGTGTTCCTTCCCCACTTCCTCCGCAGACTGGGCTTTCCTATCCACCCATTCGTCCGGGGATTCATGTTCTACTATGGCATGAATTTCCATGATCTGGCCCCAAATTTCATCCTCAACAGCGAGGCTTTCCTCAGCATCCGCCCCCATTTCAGCCTATGGCTCAAGACTTTCAATGCCAAGACGAATGTGGTGCGCGGCAACCAGGCGGAGTGCGGAGGCGCCATGGTGGGCAAGATCCCAACGTCTTATGGCTCGAGGGCTCCTTCGTGGAGACCCTGAAGCGGTGACAATCGGGGTGGTTTTACATCACCGAGCTGCGCGACCCTGAGTGGGTCGCAGCCACCGCATTTCGGTCCGGACCCCCAACGCGGCTCACGTCCTGGAAAGAGACGGGCCTGTCGTGGGGCAGCAAAGGAGAGGTGACTGGACTGCAAACATGCATCCAAACCCTGGTGGACAAGCAGCTCAGGCTTGTCAACGTAGTCCAGGTCATGCTCATCCGCCGGATCCTCCCGTGTCAACAATGGGCCTTCAATATGTGGGAGTTCAACCCGGCGCAGCACCGAACTCTGAACAGGCTCTTCGACACGATGTACGAAGACGTTTGGAAGGTGCTTTTCAAGGGCGCCGAGGCTCCCGCTTCTGCTACCGAGGATCGCGGATTCAGCGCGCAGCGTCACGTCAGCGCGGTAAGTTGTTTGTGCCTTTTACAGGGTATTAGTTTTTCATAGTTTAACTCTATGCGGGATCTAAGATCCCTTACCTTTGACAGGTTTGGCAGGCGAAGTCCGGACAGATTGACTGTCCGGCTCCTTTGCCCGAAGACCCAGCCGATGCCCGCTTGGTGAAGCTGCTGGTTCCGGCACCCTATGTGGTGCCGGAGAAGAAGGCCACGGGGACTCAAAAAAGTGCCCGGCGCCAGAAGGTGTCGGGTTCATTATCCGACGGCTCCAAGGCGCGGTCCTCCGTGAAGACGAGGAGGAGGAAGAAGAGACCTCTCCCCCTCCAGCGGGGGGAGAGAAGAAAAGGAAGGCCGCCCTCACTGAGGAGGCCGAAGGGTCCAAGATGGGGAAAACCCTTCCTCCGGACTACTCCACCGACGCCGACGGCGGCGGAGAGGAGTGGCCGCTCAGGGCCAAGCCCCTGGTGAAATCGTATGTATCCGGATACCAGAGTAATTCATAGTGTTCCTTTATTGCACAGCTTTCCCTTATGTCGGATATGTTTATAAAGCCCACCCAAAGACCGGCTCGACGCTTTGTCGAGCGGTTCACTGGACTCGTCGGATGTGAATTCGCTTCTGACGGCTTCCTCCCCCCGCCCTACGGACGACGCCAAAGTGTTGTCCCAACAGGCTCCAAGCTAGGAGGAGGTGGTCCTAGAGGTGCCGCAAGGCGACCGCCCGGACTCCAGGAGTAAAGGGGATAAAACACCCCAGGGCTCCAAGTCCGGCTCTAGGACGGACACCGCTCCGGAACCTTCAAAGGTTCCAGAGTCCGGCGGGCGACCTCCTTCCAAGAGGAGCAAGCCCACCGTGCCGGTGACCCCCGTCCAACGGGAGGCACCGGACAATCTGTTGGAGGTGCTCAAAGGCGCCTCCATCGACGAGGAGCACCGCACTATTATGAGTGCGGTGGTCCAGAAGGTTCAGTCTACCAAGAGCGGACTGACTGAAGCTTGTGCTAGCCTTTTAACATGCTTTGAGGTAAGTAAAGAATGTGTAAATAATATTACCGCATAGACAGTAGCCCCTGATGCTCTATTTGGCATTCGGGAAGAAAAGCCGAATAGAGGATCAAATTAAATTCGCAGGAGTCTAACAAAAAGGGTCAATATGCGTATGCAGGCTTCTCTGCCGGCATCCGCCGTACTGACTGCGGAAGTGGACACGCTAAAGCAGAACCTCGAGCAGTCCGAGCAAGAGCTCGGGCGTGCCAAGAAGCAGCTCGAGGACAAGGAAGGTAAGAAATACCTTGTTTGAATATATATATAAAAAATGTGCAATTGCAAAAAATGACAGGATTATCGTGGCTATTATAGGGGCCACGTTTGAGGTGGCGACCCTTAAGCAAGCGCTGCTCGAGGCCGAGAAGAGGGCAGCCACGGAGCGCACCGAGCGGGTTAAGTATGAGGCCCAGGTTGGCAAGGTGCAGCATGAGCTCCAGGTTCTCATGAAAAAACATGAGAGTTTGGATCTTGACTCAAAGACGCGAGCATCCGAGCTCGCGGCGGCTATTGAAAATGCCAAGTCTGCCAAGGCCGAATCCCAGAAGACCCTCCAGGAGTTGGATGCGGTGAAAAAGATAGCGGCGGGTAAGGCATTCTTTATGCAAAGCAAACACATAAATATGAGTGACTTGTTACTTACCCGAATCCGGATCTCTCCAGGAGCGTTCGCAGATCTTCCCCGTAGCCTGTCCGATGCCGCCGCATTCTATCGAGCCGAGGAGGGCAGCTCGACAAAGAAGGTGTTCTGGTCTCAGTATGCTGAGGCCGGACACCCGGTGCCCCTGAGCGGCCAGCTGAAGCAACTGGTCGAGCTCCACAAGGCGGCTGAACATGCCATGAAGGGCCTCATAGTTCGGCTGTGGCCTGGAGAGGCTCTGCCTGGGAGCTATTTCGGGCTGGTGCAGCGGTTGGTGGGGGCGTGTCCAAGGCTCGAAGTCATCAAGCGCTCCATCTGCATTGAAGGTGCCCGTAGGGCACTTGCCCGTGCTAAGGTGCACTGGGGCAAGCTGGATGCTGAGAAGCTTGTGAAGGACGGGCCACCGCCGGGGAAGGAACATCGCAAGCCCGAGAATTATTATACGGATGTTCTGAAGGGTGCCCGCCTTGTGGCGGATGAATGTTCCCGGGATGTAGTTTTTGAGTAAAAGTCGCTCGTTTTGTCCTGTGCGCTGAAAACTTGTTCATATGTGCTAAGCAATGCTGTTGGAATTTAAAATATTACCTTCTGTGCGGTTGTTTATTGATTTTGAGAGATGGCAAGTCGTCGGCTTCTACCCCCGTGCCGCTAGTGCTGGGGTGTTTGGGGATAAACCTGAGCGCTCTTTTTCCCATGTTTGGGTCCTTCAAGGGAGGCGCTCAGCACAACTAACAAGGCAATCGTACTATAATGCGTGAACACTCTCACTTAGCCATAGAATTCTATAATTTTAAATTTTGGCAAAGCCCCTGGTATTCGTAAGACCGAGTTCGGGGTGCTATCCACGCCTTGGCCGGAGGGAGCCGACTCCTTGCTCTAAGCGGCATAAGTCTTTATGGACTCGAAAAACCTCTTGAACAACGACCAGCTCTCGCTTCATCATGAGAGTCAGTTTTAGCTTTCTCTACTAAGGTGCTCGACCCAGCTCAACTGGGGCACAATCGCAGTAGTTCTCCTAGTGCTACCTTAGCCGATATAGCGGAACGTAAGGCACCAAAACATAGGAGCCGGGCAAACCCAACTATTGACCCAAGACATGATTCGGAGCCGATGCATATAATGCTATAAGTTCGGGGTGCCGCACTTGTTAAAGTGTTTGGACTTCTCACACCATATTGAGGGGTACTAAAGCCCCTGGCGTATTTTGGCCGTACCAAAGTGTACGGGTGCAGCATGTCATTAAGGAACATATATTTGTAAAAAAAAAGAGTAATGCAAAAATAGACAAAAGCTATGCATTGTTTATTAAAAAGGGTTGCGATCAAAGCAGAATGATACAAAATAATGTGATAAGCAAAAGGGTGGACTATTTAACATGTCCGTTCCAGGGGCAGGCTGCGGAATGGTATGCGAAATAGGTATACTGCTCGTGATAGAGACCACCTGGGACTTCCGTAATGCGGCATGGCTTGTCTGCTTCCCTGGTTCTTGAATCGTTTGTGCGGCAATTGAACTGCCGAACAGGCCTTCCGAAGAATGGAGTCCTGAAAGTAAGAGAAAATTAAAAAATCGGCAGCCCTTGGTGCGGTTTAAGCCATGTTTCGGGCGTGCCGTGGTGGTGCCCCTCCCCCTGTACCCATGGTATTTCTAGAGCGTAGTTATGTACGCGAAGCACTGGTGTCGCATTTTTGCGAGGGCTGGGGTTGGGGCCGCATTGCTACGCTTGCTCGGAACGTGCCAGGCGGTCTTGTTGTAGGTTACTCCGGGCGCGCTTGACGGTGTCCAGACGTCTAATGGCCGGACTGGAGAACTGCCTGGAGAGGCTGCTTTGTACTTCCGCTGCAAGGGCCGCCGTGTGCTCCTCCGTTCGGAGGGAGCGTTCGGTGTTTCCATTGACCGTAATTACTCCTCGAGGGCCTGGAATCTTGAGCTTAAGGTATGCATAGTGCGGTACCGCATTGAACTTGGAGAATGCGGTTCGCCCGAGCAGTGCGTGATTGCCACTGCGGAATGGGACTATGTCGAAGATTAACTCCTCGCTTCGGAAATTATCCGGAGATCCGAAGACCACTTCAAGTGTGACTGAGCCTGTACAGTTGGCCTCTACACCTGGTATTACGCCTTTAAAGGTCGTTTTGGTGGGCTTAATCCTCGAGGGATCTATGCCCATTTTCCGCACTGTATCATGGTAAAGCAGGTTCAGGCTGCTGCCGCCGTCCATGAGGACTCTAGTGAGATGAAATCCGTCAATAATTGGGTCTAGAACCAATGCGGCGAATCTGCCATGACGGGTGCTAGTGGGATGGTCCCTTCGATCGAAGGTGATCGGGCAGGAGGACCATGGGTTGAACTTTGGGGCGACTGGCTCTACCGCGTATACGTCCCTTAACGCGCGCTTCCGCTCCCTCTTGGGGATGTAGGTTGCATATATCATGTTCACCGTCCGCACTTGTGGGGGAAAACCCTTCTGTCCACTGTTGTTCGGCGGCCATGGCTCTTCGTCGTCGTCGCTATGCAGCCCCTTGTCAGTATTTTTGGCATTTAACTTGCCTGCCTGCTTGAAGACCCAACAATCCCTATTGGTGTGATTGGCCGGCTTTTCGGGGATGCCATGTATCTGGCACAAGCGGTCGAGTATTCGGTCCAAACTGGACGGGGCCCTAGGATTTCTTTTGAATGGCTTTTTCCGCTGACCAGATTTATAGCCTCTGAATCCGGCATTAACTACTGTATCCTCAGCATTGTCGCCGTTAATGCGGCGCTTCTACTTGTTGCGACGCGACCTGCCACTACTGTCCCTGGTATCCGAATTACCAGGGTTCTTGGTCATGTTGTTTCTACGAGAAAGCCAGTTGTCTTCTCCCGCACAAAAGCGAGTTATGAGTGTCGTGAGTGCTGGCATAGATTTCGGCTTTTCCTGTCCAAGGTGCCGGGCAAGCCACTCGTCACAGATATTGTGCTTGAAGGCTGCTAGGGCCTTTGCGTCTGGACAGTTGACTATTTGATTTTTCTTAGTTAGGAACCGTGTCCGGAATTTCCTGGCCGATTCATCTGGCTGCTGAATTACGTGGCTTAGGTCATCTGTGTCTGGGGGTCGCACATAAGTGCCCTAGAAATTGTCGAGGAATGCGGCTTCCAGGTCTTCCCAACAACTGATTGATCCTGCTGGCAAGCTGTTAAGCCAATGCCAAGCTGGTCCTTTAAGCTTGAGTGGGAGGTATTTGATGGCGTGGAGATCATCGCCGCGGGCCATATGGATATGAAGGAGATAATCCTCAATCCATACCGCAGGATCTGTTGTGCCATCATATGATTCGATGTTTACGGGTTTGAAACCCTCGGGGATTTGATGATCCATTACTTCGTCTGTGAAGCATAGTGGGTGTGCGGCACCTCTGTACTGGGCTATATCATGATGTAGCTCCAATGAACTTTGTCTATTGTGTTCGGCCCTGCCGGATTTGTGTCCGGCGTGACGGTTACCGTCTCGAGTCGTGGGGCACCCACGCGAGCCGTAGATCGATCTTGTTTGCCTTGCCTTGTCCTCCAACATATCTCGCAGGTCAGGCGCATTTTCCCGTGCCTTGGTACGGGGTGCGGCTTGAGTGGAGGGCCGAGAGGCCTCTCTGTCGCGGCCACAAGGTGGCCGGTCGGCCGTATCAAGTGCTGGTGATGTAGGTTTAAGTGCTTCCTCCTCTAATAGGGGTAGCAACCTGCGCTTTGGGTAGCTCTTGGAGGTGCGTTCGAGTTTATGCTCTTCGGCCGCAAGGACTTTAGTCCATCTGTCGACTAGCAAATATTGATCAGCTCTAAGCTGTTGCTGTTTTTTTTTTGAGGCTTCATGCCGTGGCCATAAGCCTGCGTTGAAAACACTCTTGATCGACGGGATCCTCTGGCACGACGAATTCGTCGTCGTCGAGGCTTGCCTCGTCTTCGGAGGAAGGCGTATAATTATCGTCCTCGACCTCTCTGTCTGCCGCTCTCTCATGAGGGCTGGCTTCTCCATCCTCATGTGCTGAATCTTGCTGGAGGGTGTTTTCTTCGGCACTCTCCGGAGTATTATTATCTCCCGTGCCGGAATCGCCGTGTTTGCTTTGGCGGGATTTTGAGCGGCGCCGCTGACGCCGGCGCTTATGCTGTTTCTTGGAGGGGTCATCCTCCGCTGTTCCATCGCCATCTCCTTCTTTTGGGGTGTCCACCATGTATATGGCATACGACGAGGTGGCTTTCCAGGGCCCAATAGGCGCTGGTTCTTCATCGTCTCCTGCATCGGTGTCCATACCGTCGATATCTTCGGATTCGAAGTCGAGCATGTCGGTTAAATCGTCGACAGTGGCTACAAAGTGGGTGGTGGGTGGGCTTTGAATTTCTTCATCGTCCGTATCCCAACCTTGCTGACCGTAGTCCGGCCAGGGCTCTCCTGATAAAGAAAGAGACTTTAGTGTTTTCAGAATATCGCCGAAAGGCGAGTGCTGAAAGATGTCCGCGGTAGTAAACTCCATGATCGGCGCCCAATTGGATTCGATCGGCAGGGGCGCGGATGGTTTGGAGTCCGGAGAGGAGTCCGACTCCTTGGAGTCACGAGTCTCGCAAAGTGCAGGGCTGGTGTTCGGCTCGATCGCCGTTGGGATCGCAGCCCCCGAGGCGGCGTCCAACCACCCATCCTTGATCGGCGTAGTTGGCTCCGAATTAAGGGTCGAAGCCGATGCGGGTGCGGCCTCCAGGGCACTGTTCGGCGGCAGAGCTAGATCATGCTCGTCGTGACAGTGCGACGCGCTCGGCAGTGGCTCGAATCCGTCGAGGATCAAGTCCCCGCGGATGTTAGCCGTGTAGTTTAAACTTCCAAATCTGACCTGGCGACCAGGGGCATAGCTTTCGATATGCTCTAGATGGCCAAGTGAATTGGCCTGTAGTGCGAAGCCGCCGAAGACGAAGATCTGTCCGGGGAGGAAGGTCTCACCCTGGACTGCATCGCTATTGATGATCGTAGGAGCCATCAAGGCTAACGGCGACGACACAGAGGAACTCTCAATGAAAGCACCAATGTCGGTGTCCAAACCAGCGGATCTCGGGTAGGGGCTCCCGAACTGTGCGTCTAGGCCGGATGGTAACATGAGGCAAGGGATACGAAGTTTTACCCAGGTTCGGGCCCTCTTGATGGAGGTAAAACCCTACGTCCTGCTTGATTAATATTGATGATATGGGTAGTACAAGAGTAGATCTACCACGAGATCGGAGAGGCTAAACCCTAGAAGCTAGCCTATGGTATGATTGTTGTTCTGTATGTTGTCCTATGCTCTAAAACCCTCCGGTTTATATAGACACCGGAGAGGGTTAGGGCTACACAAAGTCGGTTACAATGGTAGGAGATCTGCATATCCATATCGCCAATCTTGCCTTCCACGCCAAGGAAAGTCCCTTCCGGACACGGGACGAAGTCTTCAATCTTGTATCTTCATAGTCCAGGAGTCCGGCTGAAGGTATAGTCTGGCCATCCGGACACCCCCTAATCCAGGACTCCCTCAGTCGTCAAATCACGAAAGACCACCTTTCCCGCCGAGTACATCAGTGAAGCACGGTGGCTAGCTAGTTGGGCTAGTTCGACCGATTAGCTAGGCCGCCGCCACATTTGTTTTTTCACCCCTTTTTTGTCTACTTGCCGGCATGCAAATTTAAGTATCCACCGCGGTGTTGCTCTGGTGTTTTGGTAATCAGGATTTTTAATTTTTTGATTGACGGGAGCAGGCGCGACAGGATTTTTAATTTTTTTATTGACGGGAGCAAGCGCGGCAGCAATTTGTCACGATGACTCCGCCTGTACCCACTGCTCCCTAATGTGAGAAGTCGTCGACTGGTGTTTTACTGTGGTGAAAACCAAAAGATTCCCTGCTCCCTCTGCCTTCCCGTAGATTGCATTGCCTTTCAGCCGTTTCCCCCCCTTTGCTTCCTCTCCCCATTGCTTCTACCTGGTGCCATGGCGGCGCAGCAGATCATGGAGTCCGAGGTGAGGCTCTTGACACAGGAGCTCCATGCCAAGGATGTGGAGCTCAGGGCCATGGATGTGGAGCTCCGTGAGCTCAAGGAGGAGATGAGTGCCATGCTCGTCCGTTATGTGAGGGAGTTCGCGGAGCTTCAAAAGCGGCAGGCGTCCACCACAAAGATGCTCGAGGCGTCGGCGGTGTTGCTGCAGAAAGCGGGAGATACGATAGGCCGTCATGGGAGCCGGCTTGAGCGTGAGCGGGCCGATCATGACGAGGTCCAGGATCGCCTCAGCCACTTGGTGAACCAAGTTGCCATGCACGTGTTGCGGCTGTGCGATGCCTACCGTCGTGCCAGCGCGACGATGCCGGCCGTCGGGCTAAACCCGTTCGACCACCCGGTCGACTTCAACGAGCTGCGGCTTCCTGACCTGGTCTCCTTCTTCACCTATATCTCCGAGGAGCTAAGCCGTCTCCGCGCGATGGTGGGGGCTAAGATGGACAAGGAGGGGTTGCCGGCTGCCGTCGCCATTGCCGGGCGAATCCTTTCAGGGCTCCGTCACCGGAATCCATTTGTGCCATTGGACGCCGTCTTTGACGAGCTGGCTCCCGTCGACCGGGAGCGGGCTCTGCGGGCGGTTGCACCCTGCATCACCAACGCCGTGCGCCTTGAGAAGCAGAGGGACTTCGGTGGTGTTTAGGCGCCCTCTGCATGGGCATCTCCATGTCTCGGGGCAACATGACCATTGGATCAAACTCAGACGGTGTAGATCAGTCACTGTAGCACAAAGCGTGTGGGTGTGTTTGGTTGCATTCTCATCTCAATATAGTTCTTTCCTCTTCGTGTATTTTTGTCAACCTACTAGTGTGGACTCATGCACCCTTCATGCACTCTGCCAAACACCCAAAAGTGGGTCGAGAAGGTAACTTTTGCTCCCATCCTGTGCACCCTTCATACACCCACCTAACACTATTCGTGCTTCATATGGTTCATGTTTCGTGGAGTACTATAGCACCGTACTCTCCATGCGCTGTGGACCTAGTTCTGTTAACATTGATCTGACCGTCCATTCTCGACCGGACAGTCGAAAAAGCGGTACTATGTTACATATAGGAGTAGTTGACATGCGCACAACATCATTTGTTATCGTCATATCTTACTACACTAGCAACAAGATTGTGTAGTACTGACGTATGAACCACTGCACATGCCTAGTAGTAGGAGCACAGTGTATGTTCAAGTGGCTGCCGTGTTTCGCACTCCTCCATCATACGAGTGGAAATGCTTGCTGTAATCATTTTTTCTTCTAAAAAACAATGGACACGCTCTACCGTGCGGATCCTCCTCCAGCCATGCACTAAATTACTCACTTTCGCCGACGTGTGGGATAGCCAGCATCGGGGTCCACCAGCCATGCACTAAATTACTCCGTAGTAGAGTGACGGTAGACTACCCCGATCGAAGCACCGCAGTAATGCCCAATGAGCCTTCAAATCACAAAACCCCCTCCTTTCCAGTAGTAAGTTGGACGGACGAAGCAACCATCATTTCACTCTTCTCTCTTAGCTTCCTCTCTACCCAACCCTCGCTTCTGCCTCATCTTGTTCCTCATTTTTTCAAGAAAACCCTGACATGATTATGCCATTGTTCTTCTCTCCCAAAGAAGGAAAGGTGAGCGCATCAATGGTGTTGATTCAGGCCAAGGCCCGGTCTTGCAACCCCGAGACTGATCCTATAACTCCCTCTCTTTTCTTCTTTTGGGTTTGTGATTATGGTTTCTTTTCTTTTATTTCTATTTGACAGTTTCTTGATGGACGCTTGAGCACCGGCCGAAGTGATGTCTATGGCTCCGGCCAAAACCATCGAGGCTCATGGTACGAAGAAGCGCAAGCACCCCGCCGAGACTACCGCAGACAAGCTCAAAGCCATTGCCCTGTCCAAGCCCCCCTCTCCGGGATCCCTCATTAAGCAAGTCCAGGTAATATCTCTTCTTGACGATCTTTTTCTCGATCTTGATCATGTTTTTTCATCTAACACGTAGTTGTAGTACTAGTAGTACAACTTTCTGGGTGATCTTGCATGTGATTTTTGTGTGCCAAATGACGGTTCTAAATTCCACTTTTGACCAAAACATGCGAGAGGTTGACACTGATTTCTTATAGATTACTTTCAATTACTCCCTCTGTCCCAAATTTCTTGTCTTAGATATGTCTTGGTACGGATGTATCTAATACTAAAATGTGACTTGATACATCCGTATCTAGACAAATCTAAGACAAGAATTTTGGGACGGAGGGAGTACTTTATGAACATCAATGCTACCTTTTAAGTGGGTATATTTGCCTCAGTAACTTGTGTTATGGATATTGCATGTAATCCCTCTGCTCTCATGCCTTTGAAGACATGTTCTAGTGTCTTTGTTCACTCATTTCTATGCGTATATGTAGTCATATATGGAGTAATATATCGAAAATCATCTTATATTTCTGAACAGAGGTAGTAATAAAATATGGTTTCTGTTTGAATTAGAACCAGGTCCGCAGTGGAGATGAAGTTCTCAAAGTCATACCGTGTGAACTGGAAGACCTGATGATGAGTTCTACTGCTGAACTATCCGGCTGATGTGTCCTCGTCGCCACGTGTCCTGAACTACTGTTTTCCTGTAGCATTGTTGTCAGGCGTGTTCTCGAGGTTGTACTTCACCACAACAATTTCCTGGATGTACCTTCGATTACGAAGGGTGTGGTTCTTGTAAAGCTTCCCAACAAATATGATGCGGCATGTCTTCATCATCATGTTTATGAGTGGAAAGACCACTCCGTTAGGTTCTCCAAGGTTGACAAGATGGTGTTGGTGCATGTAGACATCTCACACGAAGTCCATGGCCTAGTCAGTTATGCTGGGCTCATCCCGTAGGTCGATGGCAAAAAATAGTCTGCAGAGTTTAGTTAGTGCAACTTTGCTTGTCTGTAGTAAGTACTATTGTTCAGTACTTGATTTGTGCTTGTGAACCCTGTATTGTTTATTAGTACTACCGCTTTTGGTGTGTGGTCAGTCCTTAGAACGGTCTATGTTAATGTCTGTCCACTCAATTCAGTATGTATATTTTGAAGTATCCATATCATATTTTTTGTGAGGACGGTCTATCAATTATGGTTACACTCCAATATCTGTATGCATTGCAGGGTTTATCGCACCCACCAGGATTTCCAGACCCATGGATGTTCGGTCCATACAATTTGTCACGACCTTTGGACTGTCCTGCTTGTGGGAGTAGGTGGGGCCACAGCATGCCATGCGTAGTTGGACGATCAATCTTCTGTTTAGTACTTCAACATAGTGATTTCCTAGTAAGGATTCACTCGTGTCACATCAAGTAAATCTTATTGATTTACTGTCTAAATCTTATTGATTTAATGTCATGTTTTCTTTCTTTTCCTGCAATTTTACGATGCAGGTTTTGCCATGTGACATTCATCACAGAATAAACCTTTGGTTTGCTCTAGGATGGCTATTTTTGCAGGTTTCACTTCTTATGTCGTGTCAGTAACGAAGGCACTGTCCATCACTTATATTACTGGAAAAAATTGGATCAGTCTATTGTCTGAGTACAAGCTGAATCCCTATGATGAACTGTAGTTTGGTTTAACAAAAACGCCATAATTAGTCCTTCCCGCGTTTAAAAGAAATGAAGAAAAAAACTGGATCACGGTCACGGATCCTAGTCAAGTTAGAAAGCTGATCATAGCAGACCAGACACGATCGCCGCTATCTTGCATAGATCGAGCATCGACAGTTGCTCTAGCACTGACAGCGGTAGTAGCTCAGTCTGATCCAGCTGAGGATTGGGCATCGACACCGACACCTGCTCCTACACCGGTACCATCTCTACTAGGAGCACCATCTCCGGCAGCAGCAGCGGCTTCGGCACCTGCACCAACACTTGCACTTGCATCTGCTCTAGCCCGTGCAGTTGCACCGGCAACAGACTGGGCTACAGTTCACACTTCATATACCAAAGTCCTTACAAAAACCGACATGTCCACCTTCTTGGTAAGCATTGGCCGCCCAAGTGCTTCGTTCTTTTTTCTTTCCATGTTGTTTCACATGATTCACTATGTTGATCTAACTGTTTGCGTATGTCTTCTTGTTTGCAAACAAAGAATTCCTAGAGCAACGAGGGAGTCGTTCAATAATCCGGGCGACCGCGGCCAAGTTTCTCTTACCATGCGCAGCCTTGGTGTGAATGAACCTGCTCAATATATCGTAAGTACAAAGGATGGTCGCATGATGATTAATGCTAAAGGATGGTCAAGGTTCAAATCTAAATAATATCTTGCGGTAGGGGATGATGTCAAAATCAAACTTTCTCGGCAAGGAGAGCTGGTCGAATCAACTTTGAAATTCTTCAGTAGCAGCACGCAACTGCCTAACTGATCTATCCTCCGAGAAATTTTGATGTAATAATCTGGCATGGTGAAACAAGTGTCCTGTGTGTATAAGTAGTACGATAGTATTATTTATCACATGGTATATCGTTGATAGGATTGCAACTCTGATTGCTGGTTAGGAACCGTCGTCCGATTTCATTCCAACAGCTGCCGTGCTTTATTCAATTTTGTGTATTCGCCCTGCGACAGCATCTAAAACCAGTGCCGTACCGATCGCATGCAATATGAAAAGCACTGAGGTAGAACACATGGGCCCCCAAACATGCAGGGTCGTCCTGCGGCCCAATGTCTAGAACCTGGTTTCGAGAAGCACTAGCTCAGTGCAGAAGTGGCGTCCTCCTCCTGCTGTGGGTCAGGCGAAGATGAATGTTGATGATGCGTTATCTCGCAATGGTGAAAGGGGAGCCCTGGCAGTTGTGAGCCGGGATCATACAGGCTTCTTCCTTGGAGCATCGGCACTGGTGTGCGAAAGTGTTACTGATCCAAAGGTCATAGAGGCAATGGCATGTTGCGAGGGGCTATCGCTGGCTCTTGACTTAAACCTGCAACAAGTTCAGATTAGCACCGATTATTCAGCAACAGTCAAGCATATCGGAGAGGCATACTTGGGGCCCGGCCAAGTTATTATGGACGAGATCAAGATGAAGAAGAATATGTTCCAAACCATGGAGATCATACATGAAAAACACGAGTGTAATTTGAAGCGCATGTGCTCACAAAATCTGCTACTTCTTTGCCCTGTGGACGCCATGTTTGGCTCACAGGAACCCCCGAAATTATTTGTATACCTATGACTATTAATCTTCAATAAAGCAGCTTTTATCCCTCAAAAAAATCTGAGTATTATATTCTCAGCTGAACCCCTATAATGCCCGTCCATTGTAGAGGGAGTATATTTCTCGGCAAGGTGAGCCTGTTATATAAAAGATTTATATATTTGTTTACAAAGGGAGTATCTCTCTGTCAATAAATATATGTATGTGTAACTAGTTACTCCTGTCTTTCTACTTCCTTTTGCTGATATGTGGGGCAACCGACAACAGGGTCCACGTGCCATATGCACAAATTAGAGTGCACAACTTCATGGTAGACACACCCCAGTCATAGCGCCGCACTAATGCCCAATGAGCCGTCAAATCACAACCCCCCCTTTCCAGCTTTAGCAGTAAGGTGGACGGACGAAGCGGCAATATTTCACTGGGCCTGAATCCCCTTCTCCCTCATCTGCTTGTTCAGAGAAAACCCCCTCTCGGCGAGTGCATAGGGTTTTCTCATGGAGAACCAGGTACGAATTCTTCATCCATCGCCGATAAACCCAAGTCCCTTGGTCACAAGTAATCCTAGGATGGCAGCCACCGCCGTTGATGCATTTTTCTTCCTACTGAATATAGTGTGTTTCATTTGCAGTGCTCAAAGTGCGAGTAACCTACAGGTTTCTGCGCCCTCGGCGAGACGCCACACTTGTTCCTTCTCATCCTAACACAGCATTTTGGAACGCGCACAGTATGTTCCTAGAATCCTCTTTTCTATCCGGGAGGGTGGGGTTTTTTTGAACATGCTGTGTTCTCATATTATTTTTCCTGCAATGTATTATTTGCTCTGCCAGAACACATGTACTCAAGATGCTCGGCCTTGCCATAACTTAATACACTAGTTTAATGGTCACAGTGAAGACAAGCCATGGATATAAGTTCCGAGTTGGGTTCATGAACAAGAAGATCGCTGCTTTTTTTATGGTCGAACTTGGATAAACTTTCTCAAGTGTTACGGACTAAAAGTTGGCGCACGAATGTTGATAGAAATAGCAGAACCTGGTCTCATCTTCACTGCGATCTTCCACCCCAACGTCGTTCCAATTGTTTGTCCATGTTAGTTTTGTATCTGGTTCTTGCTTGTTGCCTCAATTACTTCTTAATCCACCTATTATGTCTAACTAATCACAATTTAACTTTAGAAGTAGCAATGAATCTCTCACGAAGATGCTACTTCTAACTAATATTTTCTTATAATTGGTGGCACGTGTAGGCTTTTTCAGAGTTAAGCAGTCTGATCGTTTGTTACTCTGTAATAACTCGACTGTTACTAATGGCACTAAAGTTGACTGGATCGACATCCACAAGTTCCTACACTTTATTGATCGTCTTGAGGTCCTTGTGGGGCGTTTCAATGGTGGAAGGCCACGTGGGATATGTGTGCCACTACTGCACTCATTGAACAGGTCCAACTGTGTCGAGAAACTTATGGTACGAGCTGTTTTCTATTATATATGTTGTTCATAAACTATTGCTTATACATAGTTTTACAGCTGTGATCTTCTTGAAACAGGAACTGCCGAGTTCTATTGTTCCTATATAGATGCCTGACCATGGTCGGGTCAGACTTGTGCTTGGTCACAACATGATTTTTATGTCGACCTACTCAATTCCCCTTGGAGGTGAAAAGATACTTATTCATGGGTGGTCTCAAATAATGAAGGCCCGTCCATCTTGGAGAATAGGACAGAAGATTATGTTCATGCTTTTCCATGGCTCTAAAGCGAATATCCTGTTTATTGATCATGTTGCGAGATGAAGCCACTTTCAGAAGGTTGTGGATGCGCGGGGTGGCGCCTGGGCCTTGTCCTGGGGCTTGGCGGCCTCACCCTTGGTTAACTGTAGGCAAAGTAGCACTGTTCGAGGCGTGCTTTGTATGGTTGAATCTGTATAAGTACTCGTACTGCTTTCAGCTTTGGTTGTTAAGTGCCCCTGCTGGTTTCAGTTAAGGTTGTTAAGTACTCCTGCTGCTTTTACAGTCTGTCATGTTTCTTCAGTCCAATCTTCCTCCAGCCACCAAAACCAAACCAGCGCCGGCAGGGCCGCCTGCTTCCGCCTCCCACGGCTGGCTGCGCCTCAGCGCACGCATTGCCGCCCCATCGTCTCCTAAATTGTTAACGCCGATGTCCTCCGCGCGCTTTGGTGCGCTTGCCGCGGCGCTGCCCTCTCGCATTGTCAACATGGTCAACAAACAACAGGAATCGGCAAAAGTACGTGGAGAGGAGGACAGTAAGGGCCCACCACGTCAGCGTATGGAAAAATAAAATGCTTCCTCCTAGAGTTTTCCTGACATCTGGGACGCACGACATTGTGAGCATATATAGTCAATAGACAAGAGAACAACACAAGATTGGATGACACCTAGGACGTAGCTACTCGAGCAGTATTTTTTTGTTTGGTATTGTTGAGACGGAGCAGGGTTTGAACTGGGCTCTGGCCCGTCTAGCCCATGCTTATATTTTATGTTCACCATGTGACCAGCCCAACTATTTTTTCTTTTTGAAAATGAGCCCAGTTTAATTTTTCTGAAGAATACCCAATCCAGGCCTAATTATTTTTCTACGCCCTGATGGGCTGCAACTCTTTCATGACGCCTGCAAATCTTGGAAGTAATATGAAATGGGTTGTAAATACAAAAACAGATGACAAATTGGCAATTACTTTATAATTTCTGAATTTTATTACATTTTCAGATTCCTATTTCACTGGGCATTAACCTAATTTAAATATATCTTCAAAGTACTTTAAATCTGGCTGGACATTTCGGTATTAAAAATAGTTTGGAACCCACAGAAATATGTGAAATTGGCCCTGGCCAACCAAAAAAAAGACTGCAATAAATTGCATAAGAAGTTGCCATGAGCTACATATAAATTATTAAAAAAGAGGGAGTGGTCTGACTTGTGGACCTGTTTAGTTGACGCGTATGTAAGATTTTTTTAGTTATTATATACGTCAACAAACGATTCTAGCAGACGTAACCGTTGGATGTCAATCCAACGGCCGTCGTGTTTCTTCAATCTCTGATCTTCTTGCTCCAGCCGCCAAAGCAGCGCCGGCGGGACCGCCTACTCCCGCCTCCCGTGGCCGGCTGTGCTGCCGTGCAGGCCTCAGCGCCGCTACTACTCCCACCGCTGGCCAGGGCATCCCTCTACTCACCCACACCCCCTGTTATGTTGCGGCGACGGCAGCCTCACACCGCAGCCGAACCGGTGAACGCTCGTACTACTCTCGGCGTGGGCATCCATTGCCATGTCTTCCCCTACTCCGCGTCGTCCCCTTCCTATGCCTCGTCGTCGTCCACCGCCGTGGTGCTCTCGGCGCGGCATGGTCAATGTGGTCAACGACCGACTTCCATTGGAAGAGTACTGTACGTGGAGAGGCTGACAGCTGGGTCCACGGCAGCCGCAAGGAAGTGCCTCCTTATTACACGGAAAATAAGTATTCCTCGACCTGACAGCAGGGACCCACCGGATGGGCCACCAGTATTTTGTGAAAAAAATCGTCTCCCCCTGACTGCTGGGACCCACCGGACGGGCCATCGTATTTCGCGAAAAAAACGTTCCCCCCGCTGTCAGCTCAGTCCCACCGGAAGTGCCTCCTTATTACGCAAAAAAATGAATACTCCCTCGGCTAGCTGGGACCCACCTTGGTGGGAGGCTGACTTGTGGGCCTACTAAGTTGACGGGGACGAAGGGCTTTGTCAACTTAGTCAATATGAACGATTCTGGCTCCATTGACTGTATGATGTCCATCCAACGGCCGTAGTGCTTCTTCAACCTCTAGTCTTCTTGCTCCAGCCGCCCAAAGCAGCACCGGTCGTGCCGCATGCTCCTGACTCCCGTGGTCGGCTGTGCTGCCGCGGAGCCCTCACCGCCCCCTACTATTCCCACCGCTGGCCAGGCCCTGCGGTGACGACAGCCGAACCAGTGAACCCTCGTACTCCTCTCCATGCGGGCTTCCACTGCCGCGTCTTCCCCGGCTCCGCGTCGTCCCCTTCCTAGGCCTCGCCGTCATCCACCGTCGTGGTGCTCTCAGTGCGGCGTGGTCAATGTGGTCAATGACCGACTTCCATCAGAAGAGTACTGTGCGTGGAGACGCTGACAACTGGGTCCACGGCCGCAGCAAGGAAGTGCCTCCTTATTACGCGCAAAATAATTATTCCTCCACCTGATAGCGGGGACCCACCGGACGGGCCACCAGTATTTTGCGAAAAAAGTCGTATCCCCCTGACTGCTGGGACCCATCGGACGAGCCACCGTATTTCGCGACAAAACATTCCCCCCGCCGTCAGCTCAGATCCACCGGAAGTGCCTCCTTATTACGCACAAAAAAAATGAATACTCCCCCGGCTATCTGGGACCCACCTTGGTGGGAGGCTGACTTGTGGGCCTACCAAGTTGACGGGGACGAAGGGGTTTGTCAACTTAGTCAATATGAACAATTCTAGCTCCAGTGACCGTATGATGTCCATCCAACGGCCGTAGTGCTTCTTCAACCTCTGGTCTTCTTGCTCGAGCCGCCCAAAGCAGCGCCAGTTGTGCCGCATGCTCCTGCCTCCCGTGGCCGTCTATGCTGCCGCGGAGGCCTCACCACCCCCTATTATTCCCACCGCTGGCTAGGCCCTGCGGCGACGGCAGCCTCACACCGTAGCCGAACCAGTGAACCCTCGTACTTCTCTCCGCGCGGGCTTCCACTTCCGCGTCTTCCCCGGCTCCGCGTCATCCCCTTCCTAGGCCTATCCGTCATCCACCGTCGTGGTGCTCTCGGCGCGGCGTGGTCATTGTGGTCAACGACCGACTTCCATCGGAAGAGTACTGTGTGTGGAGACGCTGACAGCTGTGTCCGCGGCCGCAGCAAGGAAGTGCCTCCTTATTACGCGCAAAATAATTATTCCTCCACCTGACAGCGGGGACCCACCGGACGGGCCACCGTATTTCGCAAAAAAACGTTTGCCCCTGACTGCTGGGACCCACCAGCTACATCTTCGCACGCAAGGAAGTGCCTGACAGTTGGGACCCACCTGGTCAAAGCGTACGTAGCGTTGTCAGTCTGGTCGCGAACGTGTACGTACATATATACTGGTCGATGTAGAGTCGCTCACGTGTCATAGTAGAGGCGCGCACGTAGCATGTACACGTACGTACAGCGGCCAGGGTGCAAGAAAGAAAATACGGCCACGTATGTGTACATACGGGCGGGGTCTCGAACGCCTACTCACGCATACGTACGGCCAGGGCTCGTGTACATGGCTGGGTCGGAACGGAGAGACATCATCATCATCGTGTTCATGGGGAGGCAACGGAATGCGTCGTGTTCATGGGGAGGCAATGGAATGTGTCGTGTTCATCGGGAGGGCTTGGACGGAACAGGCGATGGAAACGAGGCCTGGCGTACCGCGGAACGGAGGAAACGGCCTTGGGTTCGATCGGCCACGTTCGAAACCGGATCCTGTTGATCGTGAGGGGTCTGGCGTACCGCGAAACGGAGGAAACGGACCTCCTATGGTCGAAATAGGGGTCCTGTTCATCAGGAGGGGTGTGGCGTACCACAAAACGGGACTCCACGGGATACTGTTCATCTCCACCGTCGACCACCTCCAGCCTCCACGAGCTACTGTTCATTCACCGTCGACCTCCTCCAGCCTCCACCTGTGACTGTTCATCCATGGGCTCCTGTTCATCCAGCCTCCACTGCGCGCTACTCATATCCACATATGTCCCAAACCAAGAGTCAAACTCGGCCCCATCAAAACTTTCTATCCGGCGCCACCGAGTTCACTTGACATGGCCACTGCCAGAAAGCCTAGTCACTTCGGTCTCACCGATAGGGATCTCGGTCTCACCGAGATGGGATTGCAACCTCTCTATTTCCCTTCGTAACATTTTGGTCCAACCGAGATGAGTGATCGGTCCCACCGAGATTGCAATGCAAATTCTCTGTTTCCCCTTCGTAACGTTTCGGTCTAACCGAGATGAGCGAATCGGTCCCACCGAGTTTGCCTGACCAACTCTCTATTTGTCTATTACCAAAATTGGTCCCACCATGTTTGTGTAATTAGTCTCGCCAAGATTACGTTATGCCCTACCCGTAATGAAATCGTTCCCACCGAGTTCACATGTCGGTCCCACCAAAAATCCTAACGTTGACATTTTGTGTGGAGGCTGACCAAGTTTTATAATTCAGCCCCACCGAGTTTGGTAATTTGTGTGTAACGGTTAGATTTTGTGTGGAGGCTACATATACCCCTCCACCCACTCTTCATTCATGGAGAGAGAGCCATCAGAACATGCATACACTTCCAACATACATTTTCTGAGAGAGAACCACCTACACTTGTGTTGAGGTCAAGATATTCCATTCCAACCACATAAATCTTGATCTCTAGCCTTCCCCAAGTTGCTTTCCACTCAAATAATCTTTCTACCAAATCCAATCCTATGAGAGAGAGTTGAGTGTTGGGGATACTATCATTTGAAGCACAAGAGCAAGGAGTTCATCATCCATACACCATATATTACCTTTTGGAGAGTGGTGTCTCCTAGATTGGTTAGGTGTCACTTGGGAGCCTCTGTCGGATTTTGGGTTCTGGCAGACCCTTGAGGTTAGAACACTGGGGTGCGCGCGGAGATTTCGCCTTCTACCTACCTGCACCCCTCCGCCATGCTAGGATCTAAACTATGGAAAGAACGACACAAGACACACAGGGTTTATACTAGTTCGGGCCACCGTTGTGGTGTAATACCCTACTCCAGTGTGTGGTGCGGTGGATTGCCTCTTGGGCTGATGATGATGAAAAATACAAGGAAGAACAACCTCACGAGGGTCTGTTCTTGGCTAGGGCGATGAACTGCTCAGAGGAGTTAAGTCACCTTTCTCTCTCTCTCTCTCTCTCTCTCTCTCTCTCTCTCTCTCTCTCTCTGCTTCCTCCAACCGACCCCTTGCTATGTGGGTGGCTGGTCCTATTTATAGAGGCCCTGGTCCTCTTCCCAAATATCGAGCGGGAAGGGAGCCAACAATGGCGGGCTAATTTGAAGGGGGACAGCAAGTATCAGCTATCCTGACAAAAGTAGTCTTCGCCTGCGCAAAGCTCTGGTGATGACGCCGTCTTGGGCTCTACGATGACCTCCGTCTCGTAGTCCTCCTGGTCTTGGTCTCGTTGCACCAAAATGGCAACCTTTGCCTGATGCCTCGGTACTCCGCGGCTGCGCTTGCCCCCTTTGCACCAAAGAGTAAAGGAGGACGCTGCGCGGGCTGGCACCCGCCTGGCGCCCTGAGTTGTTAGGGCTTGCGTCACGGGCACCTCGTGAGGTACCCCGCCTTGATCTTTCTGCCTCCTCATGAGCCAGCCTGACGAGGCCGTGCCTGAGGAAGCTTCGCGTCGCCCGCCCCGCGAGGCTTGGCCCCTCGTGAGGGTCTTGGATTTGTGTTGGTGAAGATGGGCCGTGCCGGGCCCCCCTTTGAGCCACGCCGCAGGCCGCAGGCAGGCAAGTCTGGGGACCCCCATTCCCAGAACATCGACAGTAGCCCGCGGGCCGAAGGCGCGCCTGGACTTGGCCATGTAGGGAGGCGGAAGGGCAAGGGCGAAGCGCCGCGGGCCCTAACAGCCTGCGGCCTTGGGCGTCGCGTGGCGGTTGACTGGACATGGGCGCCTCCACTTCCCCTCGACGCCTCGGCAACTGCACGGATGGGACAAGTCCCTGCATGCAAAAACGGGTCATGATTACCTGCGATCGTGGAGGTCGGCGGTTGGCCTTCGCCGACCATAAGTACGGAATGGCGCGCGCCCTTCCAGTCCATCCCTCCCTACTTCTCCTTTTTCCCGATTCTTGCTCCGTCTTGCCGCGATGGCTCCGATCTGCCGGTTCTCGACGGCATAGAAGGGAAAGGCTCCCCGAGAGGGACCCGACCCACTCCCGCCGAAGAAACGGCTTGTCCACCGTGGCCCGGACGAGGGGGCCCTTCAGGTGGTGTCGAGGCCTTGGGGCGAGCGGGCGCCGCCGGGGTTCCCGCTTCCATTGTACGCCCACGTCGAGGGCCGCGGAGGAGCTGATGCTGACCGACACGGGCGGCGCCGCCGTCGGCGCCGCTGGGTCACTAAGGTGTTGGTCATCCCCCCTGGGGTCCACACCGAGGGCTCCTTCCAAGAGTTCGTGCTCCACGTCGCCATTCCTCTTTAGTCTTGGATCCACCTTCCTCCCTTCTTCGCCTCCATCATCCCGCAAGGGGAGCCCCTGGAGCTCTGGCTGTAGCATGCCGACTGCAGCACCCTTGCGACCGAGGCAGAGGTCGCGGTCGTCACCCCGAGCGAGGTCTACATGACTCGGGGCTGGAGGGAGATCGCCCGGGTTTGCAGGATAAGGGGTGTCTTTGCGATCCACTTGGACTACGACGGTGCTTCGGTGATGCTCTACAAGGTCTTCGATGCGAGCGGGCGCAGGCTGGAGTGCTGCCCCTGGGAAGGTGGCCAGGGCCCTGCTGTGACAAGGACTGGGCTCGCCACCCGCTCCCTTGGAGGCTCCTCAGGCGGTGGAGGCGTCGGAGGTTCCGGCGACTCCGGCGAGCTCTTCGCGACTCCGGAGACGAGCGACGATAGCTACGAGCCCCCGAGCCGGCACCGCTCCTGGAGTAGGGCGGGCTCGTCAGGCTGCCGCCGACTCTGATTTGGATGGGGTTGGCGTCGGTGCTTGACGGCCCACTGTTGGTGATGGTGTCTTTTGCAGGGACGCGCATAGTTTGTGTCCCTTTAGTATCCGTTCCCTGCGAGGAATCAAAAACGCATCCCGTAGGGGCTTGTAAGGTGCCTGTGATCCTATCATGTATATATAACCCTTGTCGTAGAATTGCGCGAGTTGCTCATTCCATCTTAGCTTAGTCCTCCCTTTCGAACCTCACGAGGGCTTGGTGCTCTGCGCCGACAGGTCCCAGTCCCAAGGCGGCTTCAGCCGTCGCTGGTATGCCAGGTCGCGATGCCGTGGTCAAGGCCAGGAGGTGAGCGACCCGGAGTCCAGTAAGAGCCCCTGAGTCGCGATGCTCAGGAGGTCCCCTTTAGCGCCCAAGCAGCCATCGTTCGGTGAGAAAGGAGAGCAGCGTCGCTAACATGGGATAGCATTAGGTGCGGGGATGGTGCCACGGTAGCTGGCGCTTCCGGGCGATGACTTATCTCGAGGATCAGGGGCCGCTCTCTGGTGTGTCGCCGGGTCCGTGCATCGGCAGGCACGAGGTTGCTTGGCGAGGTCCTCGTGTGTGTCTCCCCTCTCGCTTTTTCTCCCCTTTCTGCTCTACGTCCTCGGGTCCCGGCCCTCGAGCGAGTCTCAGCCGTCGCTGGTATGCCAGGTCGCGATGCCGTGGTCAAGGCCAGATGGTGTGGGCTGGAGAGCCAGTAGGAGCCCTGAGTCGCGCTGCTGAGGCACCCCCCCTTTAACGTGCAAGCGGTTCGTGCGGACGAGAGCGAAGGAGACACCGCAAGAGCCTCTCCTGAAGCAGCTCCTTCGGGAGGTCCTGCAGGTCCATCATTGAAAAAGCAAAGGGTTGCCATGACAATTGACGGTCAGCCGTGGGTTGCTTCCGAGGGGTAGTGAGGCACTGAAGGCTTGACGAGGTGACGCTATGCGGGGCTGCCGCGGCCAGAGATCAGCCATCCAGGTTTGTCGGTGTTGCAGGGACGGACCCATGCGCAAGCGTCGTGCCGTTTGGGAGCAGCTTCGTTAGTTGGCGTCAGCTGAGCAGGCAACTGGGTAAAACACATTAGCCGCGAAGGAGTGGATTCGTTCAAACAGATGCTAGGAATGCGGAGATCACTGGGTCAGGCCCGAGCGACTTGGGGGTGATGCAGCCCGAGGGGCGCCCCCAACAAGGTAAGCTAACGACACGGAATAAAAAGGGGATACACGCCGCAGGGATGGACCCACGCGTCCTGGGAATAATGCAGCCCTGGGGGCGCTCCCAGCTGGAAGTAAAACTCGAAGGATGTCACCTGATGATGTTGAAGACGAAGGGGTGTTGGTGTAGCAGACTCGGTGGGCTGCGGAAGCCGATCCTCATGAGCCCCCAGGCCCAGGGGCCTCGGGAGGCCCCGAAGGCGCTGGCGGCCCCTCGCGGGCCATCTCCATCTCTGCCAGGGCAGCGGAACGCCTGGCCTCTCGTGCCTCTGTGGTGCGCCTCATGAGGCGCTGGTACGCGTCAGCCGCGCTCGGCAAGCCGTAAGGCATGCGAACTGTAACGCCCTCGATGCGGCTATATCTCCCACGTGTCGAAGCACGACTTAGAGGCATAACCGCATTGAAAGCAATGTCGCAAGTGAGGTAATCTTCACACAACCCATGTAATACATAAGGGAAAGAGATACATAGTTGGCTTACAATCGCCACTTCACACAAATACATAACTAAAGCATTACACCATCCAAATACAATCAAGATCCGACTATGGAACCAAAATAAAAGAAGAACCCCAAATGCGACACGGTCCCCGATCGACCCCAACTGGGCACCACTACTGATCAACTAGAACGAAACCACACAAAGGACAAGATCTTCATCGTGCTCCTCCTAAGCTTGATTGCGTCATCTGCACGGACTCATCGGCACCTGCAAGCTGGTTTTGGAAGTATCTGTGAGTGACGGGGACTCAGCAATCTCGCACCCTTGCGATCAAGACTATTTAAGCTTATGGGTAAGGTAAAGGTATGAGGTGGAGCTGCAGCAAGCGACTAGCATATATGGTGGCTAACATGCACAAATGAGAGCGAGAAGAGCAGGCAAAGCACGGTCGATAGAAGTATGATCAAGAAGTGATCCTAGAACAACCTACGTCAGGCATTACTCCAACACCGTGTTCACTTCCCGGACTCCGCCGGAAAGAGACCATCACGGTTACACACGCGGTTGATGCATTTTAATTAAGGTCAACTTCAGGTTTTCTACAAACGGACGTTAACAAATTCCCATCTGCCCATAACCGCGGGCCCGGCTTTCGAAAGTTCAAATCCCTGCAGGGGTGTCCCAACTTAGCCCATCACAACCTCTCACGGTCAACAAAGGATATTCCTTCTAGCGGGAAGACCCGATCAGACTCGGAATCCCGGTTACAAGACATTTCGACAAGGCAAAACTAAACCAGCAACACCGCCCGAATGTGCCGACAAATCCCGATAGGAGCTGCACATATCTCTTTCTCAGGGCACACTCAAATTGTCCTAGGTACGGGTAGCCAGCCCAGAGTTGCCCTTGGTGGCCACCGGCAGCTGACAGGTGGACCAACACTCAGAGGAGCACTGGCCCGGGGGGGTTAAAATAATGATGACCCTTGAGTCTGCAGAACCCAAGGGAAAGAAAAGGCTAGGTGGCAAATGGTAAAACCAATGTTGGGCATTGCTGGAGGAATTTTACAAGGCGAACTGTCAAGGGGTTCCCATAATAGCCCAACCGCGTAAGGAACGCAAAATCCGGGAACATAACACCGATATGACGGAAACTAGGGCGGCAAGAGTGGAACAAAACACCAGGCATAAGGCCGAGCCTTCCACCCTTTACCAAGTATATAGATGCATTAATTAAATAAGATATATAGTGATATCCCAACAAGTAAACATGTTCCAACGAGGAACAACATCTCCATGTTCCAACAAAGAACAAACTTCAATCTTCACCTGCAACTAACAACGCTATAAGAGGGGCTGAGCAAAGCGGTAACATAGCCAAACAATGGTTTGCTGGGGCAAGGTGGCTTAGAGGCTTGGTTCAACAATATGGGAGGCATGATAATCAAATGGTAGGTATCGCAGCATAGGCATAGCAAAAGAGCGAGCATCTAGCAATGCAAAGATAGAAGTGATTTCGAGGGTATGGTCATCTTGCCTGAGATCCTGCAAGGAAGAAGAACGAGTCCATGAAGAAGACAAACGGACGTAGTCGAACGAATCCTCACAACACGACGTTATTGGAACCAACCCGAAGAAGCAGCACCGGAAAGAAGCAAACAACATAGTAAACAACCAACACATCAACATGGCATGATGCACAATCGAGTATGATGCATGTCCGGTTTAATGAAGCATGGCATGGCAAAGTGCACAAACAATCCTACAAATTAAGTGGAGCTCAAATATGCAACGAGTTGCATATTGACCGAACACCACGTGAGTTATTTAGTTCTCTCTCGTTTATGTACCCAACAATATTAAATGTTCTTAGCATGGCAAGAGGGTGAAGGATAATTAAACTACCTAACTAGGCAAGTTTAAATGAGGCCGGAACAACAAACCACAAGTCCGGAAAATCCTCATGTGCATATTTTAGATTTGGTGCTGTTCTGCCCTAAACCATATTTTAGAGTTGTTAAACATGCAAAACAAGTACACCATGTTAAACTAGACATTTTTCTACCCCAAATGCATATAAAGTTTGTTACAAACTGAGCTACGGTTAAATAGTTATGAATTAAATCATTTTAACATGGCATAGGAGAAAATTTAACCAAAAAACATTTTAAACATTGCAAACACACATGAAAGTGGCATATTACGAAACTAGATGAAAAACTAAGAATATTTCATATTAAATTTGTTCTAATCTGATGCACGGTTATTAAGTTATTGTATGCATGATCTACAAAGGGTTTTCTGTAAAACAGCGGTTCTGTGGATAATTAGGAAAAACCTCCAGAACTGAAAAAAAACATAACGGGCCGAATCAGAGGGCGGCTGGGCGCTCACCATGGGCCTTGGCCCGAAACTATGGAGAGGAGGAGGCAGGAGGCAGGGGGGCCTGCTGGACGGGGCCCGAGCGACGCGATGGGCCGAGGACGGCGTGGAGACCCACGCACGGGAGGCCTTTGGGCGCCTTCGTCCCTTCGTCTCGATCCCCCGATCAAGGCAGGGGCCTGGCGGCGGCAGACGACACTGTCGATGAGGCAGCGGGGAAGATGCCGGGCGAGGCGGATCTGGCAAGGGCGGCGCCAGATCCGATGGGAGGAGGGGTCGACGACGAGGAGTAGTGCCGGAGGCCGATGTTGGAGCTACGGCGGCGGGAAGGCCTCAGGCGCTGGTGTCGTGGCAGCTGCGATCGTCGGAGGGGCCGGGCGACGGGCGGAGTGAGGCGGAGGAGGCGGCGTCGGCTTCAAGGAGGGGCGCACTCCGGCAGGCGATGCTTGGTGGCGGGGTCGCGCGATCTAGATCGGCGCGGGGACGAGGCTGGATGCCTCGGGCGAGGGTGAGCTCGTCCCTGGAGCGGGCGCGGGGAGGTTTCAGGCCTGGATGGGCTTGCTCTGGGCTCTGCGGGCCCGCGTGGAGAGGTGGGAGGTGGCGGCTGAGGAGTGAAGGAGGCTGGCGGCGGCACGGATTTTGAGGAGGGAGTTGTCTGCTGCGAAAAATGGAAGGGGAGGCTTCCTTTTATAGACAGGGTTAGGGTTTGAGGGGCTAGGAGGGGTTTTTGGACCGTGCGATCGCCATCGGACGGCTCCGGACGCAAGAAGGGGTAGGTTGAGACTAGTGGGCTGTGTAGAGGGTCTCGAGCTAAGAGGAGAGAAGAGAGGGAGGCCCGGCGACTGTTTCCGGAGACCGAAAATGTCCGACGCTAGACCGGCTACTATTGCCGCTATATTTATCCGTTGGGGCATCAAACAGACTCCGAATGCGATGAAACTTGGCAGGCGGTCTACTGATAACAAAACCACACCGCATGCAAACTTTCAGCCCATTCTGAGAAAATTTTCCGGCCACTTATAAAATAATATTTCGGACATGTCGCGGGCGCGTGCAAGTGTGTCTGGGCTCAGAACGGACAACGGAAGGAACTGGGAGAACCCGGACGGATGCAAGTTTTAAAACATGATGATGCAATGCACATGATGACATGACAAGATGCAACATGCAAGCGAATGAAAGGCAACAACAGCGAATAACTGGCGGACACTTGGCACAACGGACTCGGGGCGTTACACGAACGTAGCCGTGGGGTGGACCTCCGTAGTGCCCCACTCGCGAGGGCCAGAGGCGCTCCAGAGAGGCGACTCGGTTGAGCCCTGGTACGTCAATGCAGACGCGCAGCCCGCCATCCTCGCCTGGATGGGGAGCCACTGCTGGTAGGCGGCGGCCGCCTTTCATGACTCTTGACTCCTGTAGCTCCTGAATGGCCTTACTGACGAACTCCTGAGGGTCTGGATCTCCTTGCCTTGCTCCTTCTTCAGGGAAATGTGCTTCAAAACGCGCCTCCATGTGGTGCCCAAGCACCTCCCTCGTGACCCTAGCTAGGTCGGTGGCCCTCCAGGGGAGAGCCCCCGAGCACTGCCTGAGGAGGGCGCCGGGCGCGCTTTCCTATGCGATGGAGGGAGGTTCCCCCTGGGCAGGCGTGGGCCCAGAGGGGCCGGGCCGAACGATGACTTCTTCTTCTTGGGGGCGGTCTCGGGAGGCCTCCTGCTTCCACGATCCGGGTCTTCCGGTGACGCGGCCTGAAAGGCTCGTTCCAGGGAACACACCGCGTCCTTCTCTTCACAGGGCACCGTGATGACTCCGCCGCTTCCTGGCATCTTGGGGACGTTGTAGCCGTGGTGAGTTCGGCCATGAACTTGGCCAGCGCTGGGTACCCAAGGATGGCGTTGTACGGTAGGCGAATGTGGGCGACGTCGAAGTTGATGAGCTCGGTGCGGTAGTTGTCGCGTGCCCCGAAGGTGATAGGGAGGCGGACCTGCCCAATCGGGACCGTGGAGCCGTCGGTGATACCGGAGAAAGGCTTGGTTGGCTGAAGCTGGCTGTAGGGCACTTGGAGGTTGTTGAACGTCTCCACGGACAGGACTTTGAGCCCTGCCCCTCCATCGATGAGGGTCTTGGTGACCACCACGTTGCTGATGATTGGGGAACAAAGCATCGGGAGGACTCCGGCTGTAGCCGCACACTTGAGCTGATCTGCTGAGCTGAACATGATGGCGCACGCCGACCACCTGAGGGGGCGCGTGGCTTCGAGCCTGGGGAGGACTGCATTCACTTCGTGGGCGAACTGCTTGAAGATGCGCTGAGAGGCGGGGGCTTGTGCTCCGCCCAAGATGCAGGCGATCGCGCGCAGCTCCTGGAAGCCCCCAGCCTCCTCGTCCTGGTGGCAGTCCTCGTTTCTCCTTGGCTGCGGCGGCAGCAGTGGGAGGCCTGCGTTGCCTTGCGGGCGATCCTCGCGAGGCTAATCCCTGCAGTCTCCCTCGCGAGGCTGATCTTGCTAGCGATCCTCGCGAGGTTGGTCGCGCCACCCTTGGCGTGGGCCACGGTCTTCCCAGCGTCCTGCGTTCCTTCCTCCTCCTCGACCATAGCCCCGGTCACCGCGGTCGGGGCGACGGCCGATCCTTCCTTCTTGCACGGCTCGGAGTTCTTGACATTTGTTGGTGTTGTGGGTGTGGAGGTCGTGGTACACACAGTACCAACTGCCCTTGGAAGGTTTGGGCTGATCTCTGCCCCGCTTGGTGTCTGGTTCTGCCGCGAGCACGGCAGCCCCCTTGCGCTTCACATCCTTGGCCTTGAGCTTCTTCTCTTCTGGGTCTGCGGCAGGCAGCTCGAGGAGGGAGAGATGCCCTTCCTCAGCCCTGGCGCACTTTTTCGCCAAGTTGAACAGCTCCAAGGAAGTGCACAGGTCTTCATGCATCGCCAACTCCTCCTTCATCTTGACGTCGCGCACGCCGTCGGAGAAGGCCGAGATGATGGCCTCCTCAGTCACCTTGGGAATCTTGAGGCATGCGTTGTTGAAGCGCTGGATGTACTTCTGCAGGGTTTCCCCGGGCTGTTGCTTGATGCGGCGCATGTCGCTTACGGCGGGTGGCCGGTCGCGAGTGCCTTGGAAGTTGGCGATGAAGCGGGTGCGCATCTTGTCCCAGAAGGAGATTGTGCCTGGAGCCATGTTCAGGAGCCAGGTGCGGGCCCCATCCTTGAGTGCCATGGGGAACCAGTTCACCATGACCTTCTCGTCTCCGTTGGAAGCTTCGATGCCCAGCTCGTAGAGCTGGAGGAACTCTGCAGGGTCAGCCGTGCCGTCGTAGCGAGGAGGCAAGTCTGGCTTGAACTTGCCGGGCCACGCGACACTGCGTAGCTCGGTGGTGAAGGCGCGGCAGCCTGTTGTGGCCACGGGTGGCCTTGGGTGACGGGGAGCCTGGTCTTGCATGTCCCCACGTGCTGCATCTAGGAGCAGCGCGGGGCCTTGACGCGCGGGAGCAGGAGCATGGTCGTGACGTGCTAGAGCAGGGAGCACCCGGGCAGCTTCTTGCGGACGGGGGACTTCCTGGCAGCTCTGCTCTTGCCGCGCTGGCGCCTGACGGAGCGGGTTCCGCCCAGGGGCCATCCGCCTTGGATCCATGGCGTCTTCTTGAGGAGGAGGCGGCCAGGGCGCCGCCGGAGCCTCGTCGCCCACGTGGGGCGGGGTGCGGTGCGGTGGAACGGACGGCGCAGGAGAGCCCCCCGCGGCGCGGACGAGCTCGGCGACGCGGTCGAGCCATTCTTCGTAGACGTCGTCGACGGGACGGTAGCGCAGGAGCTCGTTCGTCGCGATGAGCGCAGCTCGAGCCTCCATGGGTGCGCGGGACGAAGAACCAGCTGGGGTGAGCGAGGGAGTTGCGGTGCGGCCGTCTTGCCGCACGGACGGATGCTGGGACAATGCTTGCCGCTCGTCCCCCGCCGGGCCGGTGGCGACGTTGGCGGCAGGTGACGGGGAACAGCGTGGATGCTCGCCGACGGGGGCCATCTGGGCGACGCGGGAAGCGAGTGCGGCCCGGCGCTCAGCGCGGGCCCAACGAGCGTCAGACATGGGCGTGATGGTCGGAGGAGAACGGGGCGGTGGAAGACGAATTCCGGCGCACCCCTACCTGGCACGCCAAATATCGGATTTCGGGTTCCGGCAGACCCTTGAGGTTCGAACACTGGGGTGCACGCGGAGATTTCGCCCTGTACCTACCTGCACCCCTCCGCCATGCTAGGATCTAAACTATGGAAAGAACGACACAAGAGACACAGGGTTTATACTGGTTCGGGCCACCGTTGTGGTGTAATACCCTACTCCAGTGTATGGTGCGGTGGATTGCCTCTTGGGCTGATGATGATGAACAATACAAGGAAGAACAGCCTTGCGAGGGTCTGTTCTTGGCTAGGGCGATGAACTGCTCAGAGGAGTTCAGTCACCTTTCTCTCTCTCTCTCTCTCTCTCTCTCTCTCTGTGCTTCCTCCAACCGACCCCTTGCTATGTGGGTGGCTGGTCCTATTTATAGAGGCCCTGGTCCTCTTCCCAAATATCGAGCGGGAAGGGAGCCAACAATGGCGGGCTAATTTGAAGGGGGACAGCAAGTATCAGCTATCCTGACAAAAGTAGTCTTCACCTGCGCAAAGCTCTGGTGATGGCGTCGTCTTGGGCTCCACGATGACCTCCGTCTCATAGTCCTCCTGGTCTTGGTCTCGTTGCACCGAAATTGCAACCTTTGCCTGATGCCTCGGTACTCCGTGGCTGCGCTTGCCCCCTTTGCACCAAAGAGGAAAGAAGGACGCTGCGCGGGCTGGCAACCGCCTGGCGCCCTGAGTCGTCAGGGCTTGCGTCACGGGCACCTCGTGAGGTACCCCGCCTTGATCTCTTCGCCTCCTCGTGAGCCAGCCTGACGAGGCCATGCCTGAGGAAGCTTCGCATCACCCGCCCCACAAGGCTTGGCCCCTCGCGAGGGTCTTGGGTTTGTGTTGGTGAAGATGGGCCGTGCTGGGCCCCCCTTTGAGCCACGCCGCAGGCCGTAGGCAGGAAAGTCTTGGGACCCCCGTTCCAGAACGCCGACAGCCTCTGTCAAGATTGTGGAGTTGAACCAAGGAGTTTGTACGGGCAAGGACATCGCCAACTTCGTGAAGATCTACCCTAGTGAGGCAAGTCCTTCGTGGGCGATGGCCATGGTGGGATAGACAAGGTTGCTTCTTCGTGGACCCTTCGTGGGTGGAGCACTCCGTGGACTCGTGCAACTGTTACCCTTCGTGGGTTGAAGTCTCCATCAACGTGGATGTACGATAGCACAACCTATCGGAACCACGCCAAAAATCTTTGTGTCCACATTGCATTTGCTCCCTCCAAACTCCTCCCTTTACCTTCATATGCAATTGTTTTACATTCCGCTGCTATACTCTTAGAATTGCATGTGTAGGTTGATTACTTCATTTTTGCTAAGTTGCTAAAATCTGCCAAGACTTAAAATTGGGAAAAGGATAGATTTTTATTTGGTCAAGTAGTCTAATCTCCCCCCCTCTACACAGACTTTCGATCCTACAAGTGGTATCAGAGCTTTGGTCTCCATTTGCTCTGATTTCCATAGCTTTTGGTGATCATAGGCTTGGTTTCACAACCTAGGAGAGTATGGCGTCTAGTGAGGGAAATTACCACCATAGAGGTCCTTACTTTGATGGTACTAATTTTGCTCTATGGAAGCATAAGATGAAAATGCATATTCTTGGACATAACCCCGCAATTTGGGCTATTGTGTGTATTGGCTTGCAAGGTGAATTCTTTGATGGGAGATAACCGAACCGTGAAGCTACCGCGAAAGAGTTGAAGATGCTGCAATAGAATGCTCAAGCTTGTGATATTCTCTTCAACGGATTGTTCCCCGAAGAATTCAACAAAATCAGCCGTCTTGAGAATGCAAAGGAAATTTGGGATAGTTTGACTGATATGCACAAAGGTACCGACTCCATCAAGGAATCCAAATTCGATGTGCTTCAAAGTCAACTTGACAAGTTCAAAATGAAGGATGGTGAAGGTGTCACTGAAATGTACTCTAGGATTGCTCTCATCACAAATGGGGTTGCCGACTTAGGAAGTGAAGAGATGACCGATAGATTCATCATCAAGAAGATCCTAAGAGCCTTTTATGGAAAATATGATACCGTGTGCACATTGATCCAAGTGATGCCCAATTACAAAGATCTCAAGCCAACGGAAGTCATTGGAAGAATTGTTGCTCATGAGATGTCACTCATGGACAAGGAAGAGTTTCACAACAAGTCAAGTGGTGCTTACAAATCCTCATGTGATGCTCCCACATCATCAAGTGAGAAATAAACCTTCAACGAAGAATTGAGCCTAATGGTGAAGAACTTCAACAAGTTTTACAAGAGTAGAAGCAAGGAAAGAAGTTCCAAGTCAAGGTCCTACAATGACAAAAGATCTTCAAGTCGTGAACACAATTGCTACAATTGTGGAAGACCCGGACACTATTCAAATGAGTGTATGGCTCCCTAAAGAAGAAGAGAAGATTCTCCCAAAAGAAGAAGTAGAAGAGAAGAATCACCACCAAGAGAGAGAAGGAGTAGAGATGACCGTTAAACGAAGAACATCACAGAGAAGCAAGGATTCGGAAAGGAAGGACAATTCATCAAAGAGCTACACAAAACGAAGACATCAAGCTCATGTTGGTGAATGGGTATCCGGCTCCGACTCCGACAATCACTCCGAAAGAAGTTATCACTCTGACTCTGAATATACTCAAGATGAAGGTGTTGTCGGTCTAGCAGTTGTGTCAACCAACTCCTATGACATATTTGAGTCACCAAATGAAGGAATTGGAAGATGCTTCATAGCTAAAGGCCCAAAGGTATCACACCCCGAGTATGTTGATTTCAATAGTGATGAAGATGATTTGCTAGGTTATGATGATTTACTTGTTGACAACTCTAGTTATGAAAACTATGATGAACTTGCTATCAATTGTGCTAATCAAGATAAAACGAATGACAATGATAAGAAAGAGATTAGGCGTCTAACTAAAGAGCTAAACACTCTTAAGTTAGCTCATGAAAATACCTTGGAAGATCATCGAGAACTTTTAAAGACTCATGAGAAGCTACGCTTTGAAAAACTCAACCTTGAGCAAGAGCATAAGTTCTTAAAAGCAATCAATGATCATATTCGCAATAAAAGTTCTTCTTACATTGCCAAGTGTTTACTCTTGTCTACCTACATGCCACAAGTTAAATCTAGCAACAAGAACAAGAAATATTCTTTCTCTAGTAGTAACAACAATCATGCTAAGTCCAATGTTGTTGCTTCTAGTAGTTCGCTTGATTCCACTAATGATTCTCTTAGCCAAGTTACACTTGATCAAGAAAATAGTTTATTGAAGGTAATCATAGAGAAAGGTGTTTACAAGAGTCTTGCAAGAAGTAAGCAATTTGAGGAAATTGTACGCAAGCAAGGAAGACACCGGAAGAATCAAGGTGTTGGTTTTGAACGAAAGTTCAATGCCAATGGAGTTGAGTGGGAAGAAGATCAATACCCCAAGATGAAGTATGTTCCTCAACAAGAGAAGTATGATCCTACTTATTTCCAAGGAACACAAGCTCAAGACGATCTTCCACCACAAGACCACAAGCTAAAAGGCAAGGACAAACTTCAAGAGGAGATTGATGCATTTGAAGAAGCACCTAAGGCATTGGTCAAGTGGGTTTCCAAGACTACGTCAAGTTCCACTTCATCAAGTACGACTATAACTCCAAGGATTCCCATCAAGATGGTGTGGATCCCTAAGATGAAGAACTAGAGAGTTCTTTAGGGTGACTCCACCAACATACTTCATTCATATCATTTTGGCAAGGACAAGTGCAAAAAACTTCCATATCTTGCACTAGTTCAAGGAGTCACAAACCCTCTTGTTGGTAAGACAAGGGACAAGGTAACATAATGCATTCATGGACATCATCTCATGTGAATATAGCTCTATGTCTATGGATATCCTTGTTTGTTCCTTGTGGGACTAACCTGTGTAGGTATTGAAAGTGTAACTCACTCCAAAGGATTGCTCCGAATGATCTACATCAACATTGAGCATCTACATCTTCAACACCTACATGAAGTCATCATCGACAAAAACCAACGTTAGTTCATTCCTCTTAGGGGGTATATCACATCTAGGGGGAGCTTTACTCTAATCAATTGAGCTAAAGCAACTCTAATGATATGAGCACAACAATGCTTTATGTAAAAGTGGTAACCCCACTTGTGCTTAAACGATGAGTATGACCTACGATCAAATGTTCTCATTTGACTCCTCAGTCAATATACTCATATATAGATGACCTAGTCATCGCCAATTGCTTGATAGATGCTAGAGTGATTGTGCATGCTTTGTCACATATTTCACTTATCATTTTATTGTGTGAGCATGTTGGATGCATATTTTACTCATCCGAGGACATCCATTTGTTTCTTTGATTGTTTGTCTTTTTCTGTTTTGCCAAATGGATGGACAAGAATGCCTAAGAACTCCCTCTAGCAATCTATGCTTTTCTCCCCTCAAACTCTATTCATGCTACATCACAAAGTTTGATCAAGTCAGATTCAAACCACTCTGTGTGAGGAGCACTTGGAGTCCCCGATTCGTCATAGACTTAAACTTCCAAAACCTCTTTGTGTATTGCGGTATGACCGAGTATTCTATTTCGGGCACACCGAGATCACTAAGTTGATCTAGGTTTTCAATCTTGGTGCAACCGATTTGAACTTTTCGGTCACACCGAGTTGCAGTAACTGCTTGCGATTCTGCATCTCGGTGCCACCGAGTTGTTCCACTCGGTCACACCGACAGGGTCGGGATATATAAACCCATGGTGAGATTTTGGAAATTTCTTTGAAACCTCTCAGCCTGCGGGTATCCTGCTCTGCCGCCTCGGGTCTCTGGATCGTCTTCTCGCCGCCAGCGACCTCTCGCCGCTGGTTTCCATCACCGTCAACGGAATTCTTCCCCTCCGTTGCCACCATAGCGAACTCCGCCGTACTAGGGTACGAGTTTGATGTTTTGTGCTATTCTTTTAACTCTGATTCATATCACATTACTTTGCCATGATCAATGACCACGTATGCAAACAATCCATCTAATGAAAACCTCCTTTAGATTAGATTGGATTTGAAAATTTAGGGTTAGGTCTCCACCGAACTCATCTCGTACCGACCGAATTGTAGAAATCGGTCTCACCAATTTGGCTTAGGCCATTGCACTTGCCCTTTCGGTCTGACCGAAAATTGCAAATCGGTGTGACCGAGTTCGATTCTTAGAGAAACCCTAGCTGTCTCGGTGCCACGGAACTGTGACTCGGTCTGACCGAGTTCACTAGTTTAGGTCACAAAAGCTGCTTCGGTATCACCGAGTGTACAAATTGGTAGCTCCGAAATGCTTTCTGTGAAGAACTAAAACTAAGTTTTTAAGCCATCTGTTTTGCAAAAACTCTGCACTTTGTGATGCTCATCCACTCTACCTCATCTATATGTATTCACAGGGTCTGCTGTCAGTAAGTTTGCAGAGATGTCTGATCAAAGTGACAGTCAGAACAGGTCTGAAGAACAAGTGCAATTGATTAAGGGCACTAGTCCCTCAAGCAGTTCTGATGATGGCAGCAGGAGCACACCAAGTAACTTGCCCAAAGCAGCCACCAGGTCAAGGAAGTATAAAACCTCAGATTCTAAAGATGAGGACTATGTGGCTGTTGAGGAGGAAGTCAACTCCAAGAAGAAGGTGTTGAAGAAGGAATATGGCACAACTGCAACAACTAAGCCTGGCTTGCGCAAGAAGGCCCCTACCAAGAGGGTGCCAACCTTAAAGGTTAGAGCCTCAACTATTGAAACCTCCAATCCAACTGGAGAGACTGTTGGAGAAGGAAAGAAGAGGAAGGAAATGGTTAAGAAAACCTATTCTAGAGTGCTTGGTAGATCCTCCATTATGAGAGATCCAGAAGAAGAGGAAGAGGAAGCGGATGCTGCTCCATCTCCCAAGTCTCAGAAGCTCATGGGAGATGCTATCAAATCCGGGGCTACTCCATCTAAGCCTAAGTATGTTCCCAAAGCTCCAGCTTAGAAGCCTTCTCCACCCAAGAGAAACACTAGAAGTATTCCTACAACGGAGAAGAACAAGGCCCCAGTGTCTAAAGCTGAAGAAGAGGAAGATTATTCACTTGTTTTGAGTAAGTTGAAGCCCAAGATTCCTGACCATAATGATGCTCATCCAGTCGCTGAGGACATGCACATCAGGAAAGATGCACGATTGAGATTGTGGAGACAGTCTGATCCCTATCTTGTTAGGAGGAGGACTGCAGTTGATTACGACTTTCACACAAAAGAACAGCAAGACTTCTATGAGACAATTTTGTTCGACAAATATCCCATTGTATGTGACATGAAATGGGTGGATTGGGAATACATCTAGGCGAATGAAGATCACTTCTCAGGAGTTTATGACAGCTTCAAGGGATGTGGAGTAGATGAATTTGTTGGACAGAAGCTCACCAAATGGAATGATGAGCTGATCATGCAGTTTTACTCCACTGCTCATTTCTATCCAGATGGGAGGATATTATGGATGTCTGAGGGTACAAGGTACCAGTCCACTATTGAAGAATGGGCAAACTGATCAATGCCCCAGAGGAACATGCGGATGACTTGGATGTGTATGCCAAGAAAAAGAAGGATCACAACTCCTTGGCAAACATGTACAAAGAGATCCCACATAAAGCTTTGGAGACACACAAGCTTGGATCAGTACAATTCTTGTTGTCTGGACTGCCTGCTATTAACTGGATCTTAAGGTACACTTGCTACCCAAGTCAGGAGATCACAAGATGATCAGAGGACATTCCACCAACATGCTACAAATCTTTGATGTCCCTCGGAAGTTCAAGGTCATGAGTCTGATTGTAGATACAATCAAGAGGATTGCTGCTGATCAAAAGAGAAGTTGTGGGTATGCTCCACATATTCAGGAGCTCATCAATTCTAAGATGGGCACATGAACTTATTTCCTAGACAACGAGCATCTACCCTTATATCCTGAATTTGAAGACAACACAGTAGTGATCTATGAGGAGGAACCATCATCAGCTCAAGCACAAGAGAAGAGAGCCAGAGCTAAGGCTGAGAAAGGTGCCAAGATGCCAAGTGTTGAAGAGGCATCTCAAGTTTTCCTGAATAGCAAGCAGGATCAAATAGGCTATCTGATTCAAGCTACACTGAGGATTGAGAAGGGCTTGGCCACCCAGACTCAGAATCAGGAGAGCCTGGAGACGATTGTTGAGACAAAATTTTATGATCTTGATCTCAAGGTAACTGAGATTCAGACTGCAGTTGAGCAGCTTCAGGAGGAAGCAGAAGAGAGGAGAGCGAAGGCAACTACTGATGCTTTTCAGCGTGTGCCACGAGGTCAGAGGTCTGCTGCAGTGCCAGTTTCAGATGCTAGAGCTACATTGTCAGCACCAACAGCTACTGCTCCAATGCCACCTCCAGCACCCACTCCACCAGCTACAACTACATCGACAGATTCCTTCATCCTTGGAGTTCTCTCTACACCACCTCCCGAAGAACAAAGCCTGAGAGACGCATAGCACTATGCATTTTCAAACTTTTTGGTAACTTGTTGCCAAAGGGGGAGAAATATGTAAGATCATAGGCTTCAAGAGAGAGTGTCTTGCTTTTTATCTCTCCTGCTTTTGGTTGAACTTTTTATTATGTGAGATACTTTATGTCCTTGTGAGATACTGGTTTGATCATGTGGTTGATCATTTTCTACCTTAATGCTTGTTTGGATGATACTACCTTTTATATCTCATATATGATCATTCACTTGCTTGGTGATGAGTGCATGCTTTTAATTTCTATCATTTCGAGCGCTCCACCAAGATGTATGTGACATGGAAGAGTAACCCATGATCCTAATAGATTGTGCATTTGCATTCAAACGCAAATCTTAAATAATGCACAAATTTAGGGGGACCTCTTGCTTATCGCATACTTCTCAAAGTGACGATGTTTTTCAATCATATTATCATTTGTCGAAGCTTTGATCTATATGTTGTCATCAATTACCAAAAAGGGGGAGATTGAAAGTGCAACTATCCCTAGGTGGTTTTGGTAATTTCTAACAACATATAGCTCATTGAGATAATGCTATTTTAAGATAAATATTTCTGGAAAGCTCAATGATTGGCATGGCATGGATTAAAAAGTTGACCCCTCAAAATGTTAAGGACAAAAGATTGGCTCAAGCTCAAAGCACAAGACTCTACATTTTACTTTTAGTCATCCAAGATCACATTGAGTCCATAGGAAAAGCCAATACTATTAAAAGGGGGTGAGGTGTTGCTTAATGAGTTACTTGCTCAAAATGCTTAGTGATATGCTCCAAAAACCCTCAACTACTTTATCATTTCCACATATGTCCCAAACAAAAAGTCAAACTCGGCCCCACCAAAACTTTCTATCCGGCGCCACCGAGTTCACTTGACATGGCCATTGCCACAAACCCTAATCACTTCGGTTTCACCGATAGGGATCTCGGTCTCACCGAGATGGGATTGCAACCTCTTTATTTCCCTTCGTACCATTTTGGTCCAACCGAGATGAGCGATCGGTCCCACCGAGATTGCAATGCAAACTCTCTATTTCCCCTTCGTAACTTTTCGGTCTAACCGAGATCAGTGAATCGGTCCCACTGAGTTTGCCTGACCAACTCTTTGTTTGTCTATTACCAAAATTGGTCCCATCGAGTTTGTGTAATCGGTCTCACCGAGATTACATTATGCCCTAACCCTAATGAAATCGGTCTCACCGAGTTGACATGTCGGTCCTACAGAAAATCCTAACGTTCACATTTTGAACTAAATCGGTCTAACCGAGTTTTATAATTCGGTCCCACCGAGTTTGGTGATTTGTGTGTAACGGTTAGATTTTGTGTGGAGGCTATATATACCCCTCCACCCACTCTTCATTCATGGAGAGAGAGCCATCAGCACATGCCTACACTTCGAACATACAATTTCTGAGAGAGAACCACCTACACTTGTGTTGAGGTCAAGATATTCCATTCCAACCATATAAATCTTGATCTCTAGCCTTCCCCAAGTTGCTTTCCACGAAAATCATCTTTCTACCAAATCCAATCCTATGGGAGAGAGTTGAGTGTTGGGGAGATTATTATTTGAAGCACAAGAGCAAGGAATTCATCATCAACACACCATCTATTACCTTTTGGATAGTGGTGTCTCCTAGATTGGTTAGGTGTCACTTGGGAGCCTCTGTCAAGATTGTGGAGTTGAACCAAGGAGTTTGTACGGGCAAGGAGATCGCCTACTTCGTGAAGATCTACCCTAGTGAGGCAAGTCCTTTGTGGGCGATGACCATGGTGGGATAGACAAGGTTTCTTCGTCGTGGACCCTTCATGGGTGGAGCCCTCCGTGGACTCGCGCAACCGTTACCCTTCGTGGGTTGAAGTCTCCATCAACGTGGATGTACGATAGCACCACCTATCAGAACCATGCCAAAAATCTCCGTGTCCACATAGCGTTTGCTCCCTCCAAACTCCTCCCTTTACCTTCATATGCAATTTTTTACATTCCACTGCTATACTCTTAGAATTGCATGTGTAGGTTGATTACTTGATCTGTGCTAAGTTGCTAAAATCTGCCAAGACTTAATATTGGGAAAAGGCTAGATTTTTATTTGGTCAAGTAGTCTAATCACCCCCCCTCTAGACATACTTTCGATCCTACAGCGTGGCGGTGCACGCGCATCGGGCACGCGCCCGTCCTCCTGGCAATGAGGAAGACATCAGGAGGAGGTGGCCAGGTGGGCTGGGTCGCCAGCTGGGCTGCACAGGACCTGGTCTAGCTAGGTAAGGCCAGGTAACTCTCCCTCTCTCTGTCTCTCTCTTTTATTTCTGTTTTTCTATTTTCTGTAATTGTTTTGGCTTTAATAAAAATGCCAGAGCATTTTCAATAATCCTAAAAATATTTGTGGGCTTCGTTTGGATTATTTTCAACAACCCTCCTTTACTTTCAAGATCATTTGGACATTTAAAATTATTTATAGCATTTAAATGCCCAAGAACAAATAATGTATGATTTAATTCAATAACCAAAAGTGTCCTAGAAAAGTGTGCACCATTTTTGGCAGAGGTTCTAGACCAAGGCAAAGATGATGAACATTTTTGAAGGGCATTTCAGGTTCATTGAAAAAGTATTTTAGTAACCCTAGTTGGATTAAGTGGTGCTGGGGGTTTCTGTCATCCCCATTTCCAAGTTTTTGAGGAATTTAAACATGATGCAAACACTCTAATGCATGCGCTGACTAGGGTTGTGACAGTACGATAGTTTTTATAGTAGTTGTAACAGCAGTAGTAACGGTAACAGTGATAGCAATGATTTTGTAGCAGTTGTAACAGTAACAACAACAATAGTAACTTAGAAAGAATAATATGTAGGAAATTCGTAGGCATTGGATGGTGGATTCATTAGATGATATTCATCATATAACCATCATAACCTAGGGCGATACAAAACTAGCTCTTGTTCATAAATATAATGTAGGCATGTATTCCGTAAATAGTCATGCGTGCTTATGGAAAGAACTTGTATGACATCTTTTCTCCTACCCTCCCATGGCAGCGGGGTCCATAAGGAAATGAAGGGATATTAAGGCCTCCTTTTAATAGAGAACAAGAACAAAGCATTAACACATAGTGAATACATGAACTCCTCAAACTATGGTCATCACCCGAAAGTATCCCAATTACAATCACACTGGGTTTACGGATCATAACACGTTATAGGTGAATATGACTTGCAAGATCGGATCTAGAACATAGATATAATGGTGAAAACATAAATGGTTCTGATCTAACATCATGGCACCTGGGCCCAAAGTGACAAGCAATAAGCATGGCAAAGTCATAACAACATCAATCTCAGAACATGATGGATACTAGGGATCAAGCTCTAACAAAACTAACTCGATTACATGTTGAATCTCATCCAATTCCTCACCGACCAGCGAGCCTACGGAGGAATTACTCACTCCCGGTGGGAAGCATCATGGAATTGGCGATGAAGGAGGGTTGGTGATGACGATGATCGAAGACCCCCTTTCCGGAGCCCCAAACGGACTCTAGATCTAGCCTCCCGATGAAGAATAGGTGGCGGCGGCTCCGTACCATGAAATGCGATAAAACTTCCTCCCCAATGTTTCTCTCCAAATATGGGTATTTAAGGAGTTGTAATTAGGGTCTGCGGGGCCACCAGGTGGGCACAACCCACCTGGGCGCGCCTGGAGGGGGTGGCGCACCCTGGTGGGTTGTTCTCAACCAGGGCCCCCCTCCGGTGGTTCTTGGCTCTAGTATTTCTTATATATTCTGAAATAATTCTCCAAAAAGTTTTGTTCCAATTCAAGAACTTTTATTTTTGCACAAAAAACAACACCATCATAGTTTTGCTGAAAACAGTGTTAGTCTGGGTTAGTTTCATTCAAATCATGCAAATTAGAGTCCAAAACAAGAGCAAAAGCGTTAGGTAAAGTAGATACGATGGAGAGGTATCATGGTCTAACACACATGGGTCGAATAAAGAGTCCATTTGGGCCACATGACACTTCATACATATGTTTGGGCCACATGCACGCAATGGTTGTCTTCAGGAACTCCCTCGCGTGGTTATCGGCGACAAGCTAGCCTATTTGTGGGGACACATTTGGACGTCCATGCATGACTTTGACCCAACAACAAGAGAGGTTATATGACCAAGGTGGTGATTCTTCTTGGTCAGTGTTACAATGTGGCTTGGTGAGATGCCCCCTCCCATCGACTCAAAGTGTGTGGGTGGGGGGCACAGTACTACTTCGCACTAGATGAACCTCCGTGGGGTCGAGGATGTCCGGTTAATTTGCAATGCACAAGTGCCACATCAAATTTGTGATTTGGTTATTTAAATATCACACCACATCTTTTTCACACACACGCACACACACACATATATCGGGCCACCCGAAGGTGTGGTTCGTATGTGGTCTCACCCATCTAACACCAGAAGAACACATCTGTGGGCCCGCACACGGTCCACATTTGATCGGAAGCAAAGGGGGTGGGGTTTGACCATGATGTACTCCTTTCGGTTTTGTGTGTATGGTAGGGTGAGATGCCAGACCTAGCTATTTGGGGAAATGCGTTCATAGCTAGGATTCCCCTCCCGCCAACACGAAGTGTGAGTGTCAAGGGGGCTAGCAATAATAACGAGCGCTTTGTGCGACAGGTGCCACATCGAAGTTTTGCATTGGGTATTTGAACATCAAACCACCATTTTCATACATATATTTGGTCCACATGCAAGTGTGTTCGTGTTCTGACCCTTTCCCGTATTTTTCGCTAAATTTATAAACAACTGACAAGTCGAACGCAACAACCGTCTGCGATCAGGTACGAAACAAACACGGTTCCCTAGGACTACCCGTGTGCCATGCCCCTGCTTATCACCCACATGATCACAGTATATTGGGCTCCACGAGGCTTCCCTCCCCCTCTCAAAAATTCTACCCCCTCGCAATTTCAAAAATATCTACATGCCTAGATGGTGTTTCTGTTTGACACACGATTAGTATGTGTGGACCGTGTGTGATGTCTGTTACTCCCGCTCTGCTTCAATCAATAGATCCAAATTTTCAGTAACCAAGACATTTATTCCTACCCGCACCCCTCGCAATCTCAAGAATATCTGCTCGGCTGGAGTGTTTTTTTGTTTGGTAGCACACAATTATTATGTTTTAACCGTGTGTGATGTTCGTTACTACCTCCTTGATGTGCTTCAATCCCTTGATCCAAATTTTTGGTAGCCCTGCCATTTTACTCCCGCCTAGTAAAATTTTCAATATCCGTAGCATTTCATCAAATACCACCTTGGACCCCCTCGACACACACACCCCAAATCCTTCGCTCACCCCAAATCCCCCACAAACACACATACACACCACCCCTCCCTCGCTCGAAACCTAGCTAGTTCGTCGCCACCACCGACCCGCCACCTCCCTCGTCAACCTCTGCCGATCTTCACTACAGTTTACCCACCAATATACATACCCTCGCCACCCTGAGTTTCTTAGAAAACACTTGCGAAATGCCCTCTTTCCCACAGATCCCCATCCCCACCCCTCCCCCACTCCAGAGCATCACAGCCTAAGCCTGGCTATGCTTCCCGGGGAGCTCGAGGAGCGAATGGCCCAAAAGAGCTTTACCACAGCCTCTTCGCCCGATGTCGGTCTTGTGGATCTAAGACTGAGGGTAGAATGGGGGGGTAGGTATGTAGAGGCAAGATCCTAGCTATGGAGAAGTTTTAAACACAAGTTTTACGAGTTCAGGCCCTTCGCGGAGGAAGTAATAGCCCTATGACTCAGTGCCCAGAGGCGGCCGACTGGATTATGCATGTGTGTCTTACAGGGAGTGCGAACCCTTGTGCCAGAGGAGGCGGGTGGCTTATATTGTGAACTCCAGTACCCCAGCCGTTCCCCTGTTGCCAAGGGTTCAATGTACATAAATATGAGGCGTTACTGGTAACGCCAGCCTTAAATGCCTTAATGGCCTTCAAGATTACAGAGTAAACTCTCGTCCGTTGCTGTTCTAGATGACTCCTGGTCTTTAATAGGTCGAGTGGTCGAGCGACTTCAGGAAGGAGGGGTCTCCGAGTAGCTGATCGGTCCAGTGGATTGCACTCGACACCTTTGTTGGGCCCTCCCTATTGTCTCTTGAGCTTCTTTGTTTCTAGGACAGTGACCTTGGATAGGGCGCATAGGTCAGGCCTATGACCCTACCCCAGGTCTATATCATTATCAGTTGGCGAGGTGGCCGTCGAGGAAGCTGATGACTGGACTTGGACGGAGCCTTTCAATCAGCGGGCTAGAGTATTCTGGCATGTCACTGACGCCGACTACGACATCGAGGTCGTCGACAGTGACAGCTTGACACGGGCTATGTCACACGTTAAGTTGCCCACCCCGAACCCTCGGGTTTCATAGCCGGCGATCTCATCGATGGCCCTGCCGCCGATCTCCTGAGGCTCGTTATGAACAATTTGCCATCCTTCATCTTCATGGAGCCCCTTTTGTCATTTTTGAAGGACACGTTCTGCGACGCTGGCTTGGGATCCTCAGCTGGCAAGTCAGACCTCATCTACGGCAACCATGAGGAGGAGCCAATCTGTGATAAGTGAGGAAACCCATGATTTGTTTTGCCGTGCCTCTTCACCGAGGGAATCCCATGAGTCACAGGATATCTGCGGCCACCTATGGGACCAGGAGGCCCCTTGCTGGTTCGGCAGGGGGATGTCGTGTTGCACAAAAAGCAAACCAGCGCGCGGCAGCATGACAGAGAGCACACAAGCAATTTACCCAGGTTCGAGCCGTCGTGAGGCGTAAAAACCTACTCCTGCTTTGGTGGATTGATGGTGGAATGTGGATAATGCAACGCAGTACACTTGCCCAACAGGGGTCGCCGTATGTCAGCAGCGACTATGCGCGTATGGGGTGCGGGTTCCTCAACTTTCCAACCCTTCCTATGGGTGCCATGGGCCTCCTTTTATATAGTAAGGGGTCACCACAATGGCAAAGTGGTCATTATCCACTGATATGATAGCAAATAGTGCTATCATACCTAACTCTGCGGGATGATAGGGTGCATTAAATGCACCACTTAGTGTCACATCATTGGTTGCCCCGCAAGGCTTGCCGGGCTATATCGCCAGCTCTTCATTTGTTCTATTGACACGTTGCAGGACGGTTGTCATATGTATGTTCCTTCTATAGGAAACGGCCACCATGTGGGGAATGACTGCCACTTAATCACCTTCCGGCTTGACACCGCACTGATTGACAACATGGGTCGTGCTTGAGTGGTTCGTGGGGTGGTTATGCCCCCGCGAGCCCCGGCAGGCCCTGCCGGGGCGCCTTGGTTGCTTCCGGTGGTGGCCTTGCACCTTGCCGGGCTCACCTACCCGGCAAGGGAGGCCCTTCTCTTGCCGATAAACTGCTCCTGGCTGGATCTTGACCCCTCTGGGCAGCGTGTTGGTTCTTGATCCTTCAATCTCCGACTCCAGCTGATGCTTCAATCTTGCTCTTGTCCATGCACGAGTCAACGGAAAATGCATACCCATGTATATTTTCCTCGACATAAGCCCATGGCCCTCAGCCATACATGTTGCGTGGCACGTTGGGCTAGGCCCCAAATAGTGTGTGGACACATTGTAGGAAATGGTTGTGCGTGCCGTATCACCACGGCGACCAGTCAATCCAACGTCCACTTTGCGCAATTACTGTGCGTCATGAGGTCGTGGTACCATTGTAGTTATGGTAAAAACGGTAACTTTCTAAAGAGTTGCCTCTAGACTCCTTCTACCCTCCTTAAGAGTAGGGAAATCATAGTGGCATGATTCACCGGTCTCTTGCCCTACTCCTCCATCTTCTTCCTCCGCAAGCCAAGCGATAGTTCCTCCTCTCGCTACACCTTCCGCCGCCGCCGCCCCCCTCCCTCCTCCTTCCAACGAATCCCTTCCCTCCCCGCATTGCCGCAAAAATGCGGAAGAAACCCATGGAGAAGAAGAAGCCGACGGCTACGGCGAAGGAGGATACCACCAAGGGGAACAAGAGGTCGGCGAAGTTGAACAACAAGCAGAGCGAGGACATCGTCTTTGTTCTGTCATCCTTGAGCGGCCCCGTTCTTTAGGCGAAGTACGGATATTTGTGGGGGAGACCCGTTGAGAAGGGGCACGGTGCGCCCGTAGTCTACGAAGTGGGTGAGGTGGATCCCCTGATTCTTATCGCTTCTTTGCTGCTTATTTCATCTATGGCCTCTATCTCCCTTTCTCCGGGTTTTTCGAGGCGATCATGAACTTCTATGGGTTCCACCTCCTCGATTTCATGCCAAATGCGATGGCGACCATGGCTATCTTTGCGCATTTGTGCGAGAACTTCGGCGGAGTGATGCCCAATGTGGATTTATTCCGACATTACTTCATCTCGAATGTGGAGAACAAATTCAATCGCTTCGGAATCATCATTTGGATGCCACGGATGAAGAGGGCGATTTGCGATTTGGATTCCAAGTGAGAGGTGGGATGAATGGAGAGGAGACTCGTGCTGGATCCAGGACAAGGCAGCTCCCGATTTTTGCGAAGCACAACTGGAGTGCCTCAAGCGCGGCAAGGATTGGAGCTTGAGGGGGCTCACTGAGGATAGGATGTGCCCAACAATCAATAGGATCACCCATCTATCGGCTGTCGGGTTAACCATTGAGCATGTTGGGGCAGATTTCCTTCTCTACTGCATCCCGCTGCTGTAGGAAAGGGACAGGACTGCATGGCTGTATGGTGGAACCGCGGATAGGATGAGGGTGTTCCCAGGACTGGCCAATAACTTGTCTATTCATGGCCATGCTTGCTTGTGCGACCAACTGTTTGGTCGCTTCGAGCTGTTGAAGCTCCAGGCAACCGTAATTCCTCTGAATATCAACTCTGCCCGGGACCAAATACTGAAGTGGATGCTAGACTGCAATGCTGAGGGAGTGTCGAGCACTTGGAAACTCCCTTCCCTAGATGAAGAGCTCCAACGGTCGAGTACTTTGGTGGAGAAGGCCACCAAGACTAAGGACGGAATGTATAAATGCACCTCTGCCGCGGAGGTGGCGTATATAATGAAGAGTGTGGCGGAGGACAAGGCTGCTGCCTTTCGGAGGTGGAGAAGGCCACAAAGGCTGGGAAGGGCAAAGGGAAAGCTGGAGATGGAAGCTCTTCCCATGGCGGCAGTGAGGCACAAGCCACGGAAGGATCTGCCGGGGACATCTTGCCGGGGCTGACTTTGTCGGGTTAGATGCCCTGGCCACGGCAGCGGAGGAGCTCTAGGAGGGAGCGGATGAGAGGGAGGGGGACATGGTGACGACCCCCAAATATGAGTGGCTTGCGGCTGGACTACAAGCCCTAGCACCGGACCATGACCAACACACCCGTAGGCATGCTGCAACCCGAGGAGCGGCGACCTCCAACCCAGCGCTGGCCACCAAGAGGGTGAAGATGGTCTCCACCAAGTCCACTAAGTTCCTTCCTCCAACCGGTCGGTGGCCACGAAGGCGGAGTCCGGCCCTCGCTCCGGCTCGAGCTCTTCGCAGGGCTTGTCTTCTTCGGAGCTCCCGGCGTCGCGACAGGTATCATAGCTGCTGGGAAGTTCCGCCCTCCCAGCTCTGAAGAGAGGACAAGAGTCTCCTCCTCCCGTAGAATTCAATTTGAACTCCATGCTCATCATGGAAGAGTAAGAAGGATTTCTCTTTGTGGTAGGCGTCTTCCTATTGTCGGTGTACAAAAGTAGGGGCTCTTCTATTGACCCCTTTACTTGTGCACAGGCAGTCGGAGCTACGCGCCACAGCCACACTTAGCATGGCAGAGGAGGGAAGCTGGAGAGAAGCCGAAGTACGAGACAACCAAGGCAACGCCAAGACTAGAAGCGCAGGAGAGCAAGAGGGCGAGGTGGACTCCCTCGGCAAGATCCTTGCCGAGGCAGCCTCTGCAGCCCCGGCAAGAGCCTTGCCGGGGCAACTTGCCCGATGCTAGTGGAGCAAGCCACCCTTGAGCCCACGGGCTCCAACCCAACTAGCTACGTTGGAACCAAGGCTCGGGAGGCGCCTCTATGGTGGCATGCAAATCTTCGTCAAGATCATAAACATATGAGATCAGATGAGGACCAGAAGACGGTGACCCTCGGCGGGATCCCAGCCGAGGGAATCCACAAGACCCAAGGCAAGACATTCGCCGGGGACAACTGCAATGCCACAGCAGCACCCTTGCCGGGCCCTCGGCAAGACCCTTGCCGAGGGCAGCAGTAGGGCGACTGCCAAGCCCACGCCAGCCAAGACACCACCGTCGCCATGCAGCTACTAGCTCAACCAGCTGGGCAGGCACCTGCGTGGCGACGGGCAGCCTCTACACCATCTCAGCAAGCACCTGCATGGTGGCATGCGACCCTTCATGAAGGCTCCACCACCGCGCCAGCCTAGCAGCCAACCAACATGGCACCGCGATGCCTCATCAGCTCGAACGCGTGCCGAGGCTAGGCGATGCGGCGACAGCTGGGACGTGCTTCCCCGGCGTCCCTGATAAAGCAAGGAGGGCACATCGGCAGCGCATTAAATGGGTTTGTCCAATGGTCCCAAAGGATATGCTTGTCGACTGTAGAACATTCCACCTCTTGGGTGCCACTGTGGAAACCCCTTTTTCCTATAAAAGGAGGCCCGAGGCGACATGGAGAGGGATTCGGCTCTTTTGGGCAAGTTGCACCCCGTAGCTAGCTCAAGAACACAAGAACACTCAAATATATCCACCAAAGCAGGACTAGGGTATTACGCATCTTCGCGGCCCGAACCTGGGAAAACGATCTGTGTGCTTCCTGTCAGACCCGCTCTTTGCACAACCTCGCGCTCGCCAACCGTAGAAGGGATCCCAGTGACCCCATAGGTGTCGTTTCCACCGACAGCTATGCAGATTTGAATGCATTTGCTGACTAACCTCTCGTTTTTGTTGTTGCTGGCTAGGAAGTGGATGAGGATACGGAGACCCTCGTCCACCGTTCCCAAAAGAGGCTCAGGCGCCTCAGGTCGCTGGAAGGCGTAGAGGGTTCGGTCCCAACAGGGAAGGGCATAGAAGACCCCATGCTGAGCCCCTAGTCCAGCCCCCGGCCTGGGAGTGGAGACTTGGCCCCACCCGCTGGAGACGACGGAGGCGGTCCTTCCACCCCCTCTCACGGAAGAGGTGGGGAGACGACACCAGGCGAGCCCCTCCTGGAGGGCATGCTTCCCCTGCCACTCAAACCGAGGAGGTCGTCAGGGAATCCTCTGCGGCAGAGACTATGCAGAAGGCCGCCCAGCCTACCCCGGCAGAGGACGAAGCCCGCGACCTGGCAACAACTGCTGCCGAGGAGACAGAGACCCCTGCTCGACAGACTTCCCCATGTATCTGGCTTAATCCTTCTTTTCTTTTGCTCTTTGGTTGTATTTATCGGTTTCTCCATTCGCTTGAGGTTTCTATTTCTCTACCGTCCCCTGCCCTTCCATATGCAACCCCTCAAAATGAAGAACGGGATTTGGTGGACGTGGTGGTTGACATAGGGAGGTCTGCCGCGGTTGAAGCCGCGAGGCTCGTGGTTGCCGAGGGCCAGGACCTTGCCACGGGGGACATTCAGGGCTCCTTGGCGGTGATGGAGCATCCTTCGGACGACGCCCCGGTAGGGGAAGTGGCCGTCGAGGTGAAGATTCCACTCCAAACCATGGGTCCGCTTCCCACCACTGGGGTCGTTGCCAAGATTCTGGCACCTCCCTCGAGCATGCTCGCAGTGGTATTGTCGTTGCCTAACATCAGAGTCCCGGCCCGTCCTCGACGGACGTAGAGCTTGATGATGAGCTCGAGCGCCTTCTAGCACCATTGCATCTGGGAGGCGGGCAGGCCGACAACACATCTGCCATCACTATGGACTTGTCCTTCATAGAGTCCATGGTGACGGACATGAAAGAGATGCAGGCCCGTCACCACCAGAAGTGGCAGGAGCTTAAGGAATAGCGTGAATCCACCGGCAAGGTGGATCAGAGGCTGAAGCACAAATGCTTGGAGCTGCGTGAGTGGCATGACAAGCAGTTCAAGGTACTCATGAGGCAGCAAGAGACCCTTCAGATGACGAGGGAGGATGTCACATCTCGGAAGGAACGCTTGGCAGACCGCAAGGCGTCTCTGGATGCCAGGGAGTGAGAGATCTCCCTTTGGGAGGAGAATCTTGAAGCCACCCTCCGTGCCAAAGACGAAAGCTTGGAGGCCCTGGTGCTGAAACGCACCAAGGAGTTGGAGGACAAGCATGAGGTTTCCCTGGACACCCTTGCCGCCGACCATGTTACCCAGCTGAAGAAGCTTGTTGAAGATCTGGACGCCACATCTTCTGCCAAGGCTGAGCTCGACCGGCAGGTGGCCAAACTAAACGAAGACCTTGCCGAGAGCGCCAAGAAGGTGGAGGCACTCAAGCAGGAAGCACGGCAGGCAGAGCTTCACCTGGCTGATGTGCAGTCATAGCTCTCCTCCAAGACCCAAAGCCTTGAGACCGCCAACGAGAACATCTCTGACATGAAGGCAAGAATCGGCTCGCTGTAGCAGTCGACGGAATCCCTCGAATCCCGGTAGCTATTGCTATCCAAGGACCTGGAAAACGCCAAGCGTCTCCGCCAAGATGTAGAGGATAGGCTGAAGAATTGAGTCGACATGAGCAACTTTTGGCTCAAGAGCCTAATTGACACTGCAGAAAGTCTTAGCGCCCAAGCTGCGGTGATGGGCATGGATGGCCCGGTCTACTCAGCTAACGAGCAGGAGGTCCCGAGTGTCAAGCTAGGGGTCTTCTTCGTCGAGTTGATCAACAAGATGAAGGTGCATGAGGAGGGGAGGGCAGAGCACTTCGCAACCGAGTCGCGGAGGCTCTCTCACAACACCCTCTTCATGGTCTTGAGCAACATCGCATGTCGCCACCCAGAGCTTGATCGTGATGACAGCATCAAGAAGCCGCCAGCCAGTGCTGATGTCGCTGCCACTGAGGAGAAGGCCGCCCCCCCGCGCCGATAGAGTTCTCCGCGTTTAAGCTCTTCCTCTTGGCCATAGGGTCGTGCATTGGGCCACAGTCGCTCCCACGAGACCCTGTAATGAAAACATGATATATATTTTGTGTTTAGCCGTTGTATCTCTACTGTTTGTGCGAAACCAATACTTCTAGCTGGATCTTTGAATGTACGTTTACCCCTTTGAACTCTATATGCTCGTGCTTGTATGATCAACCCCTACAAGTTTTGGATGTCTGCCGATATCATATTGGCGCGATTGTCATAAGGGTCCGGCCCTTAACAGTCATCTTGGCGTGAATGCGTCTCGGCGGGTTTTTCATAGGTAGCTCTCGATGCAGCCTCTCGTCCTGCGAGCGTGGCTCTGGACAAGATGATGGTGTGATTAAAGAAACTAGACAAGGTTCCATTGCATGAGGGATCTCTCAATACAAACACTCGCTAGAGTTAAGGGATAAACGACTACAAAAATTTGAAACGCATCTTCAAGAAGCGATAACGTGAACTTAGCTTTTGTTTTAAGTTTCGCTTCCATCTGTTGGACCATGCGCGTTTGACGGGCCCGCAGCGCCTGGAGGAGTAGAAGGCAATCAAGTGGTTTCTTCATTCTCTGCAAAGGGGTGACGTGTATTTCTTGCAACTAGTGGGCATCGGGGCACGGTACCGGGCTTCTCTGGTCCTCTTCCCTTTTTCTTCCCTCCCCTCGAGTCAGTGCAGTGGCTGCCATTGCACATGTCGTGCTAATGTGGGCAGCCTCACCGAAGTCTTCTTGTCGGGGCATCAATCGATGGATTTATACCAATGCTTTGCCCAGGATTACCCACAGCGGGGGAAATACTAGACCAAGTGTCGTGTGGTAATCGTCGACATCAACGACACCGAGGCTAAAGAAGCTCGGCTGCTGACGAGGTGGATGGACGAGAAGGAGGGAGCTCCCGCTCGCACGTCTTGTGCCCTTTCCCCCGGACGGTGCCCAAATGGCAAAAACGACATACGAGTCGTCGGGATAACTCTACCGTCGTTAGCGGCGGTCTTGGTCGTAATTGTTGCTACAGCGAAGCTCGGAGGGCAAGAGAATGGCTCGGGGGATAACTCTACCACTACAAAAAAGACACTTCCATGATGATACGTGTTTGTCACAAAAAAAGACACTTCCATGATGATTTTATGACAGAATCAAGATAGTCATACCTGTGTTGTCGTAGAAGTGTTCCATGACATTACCAAAATTATCATCATGGAAGTGTCCACTTCCATGATGATAAATCGCGCTTCATAGAAGTGCTTTCGTCAAGGGTGACCGACACGTGGCATCGACCGTAATGTCTCGCTGTTAAGCTATCGGGTTAGGTTTTTGATTTGATAACCTGTTAACAGCCCAGACCAATGGGGATTTTCCACGTGTAAAATTCTCATTGGCCGACGGAACCACATGTCAGCTCCTCGGTGGGACAGATGCCATCCACTCATTGGACAGGAGGCGCCTATGATACGTCAACACGTGGCACAACCCAATAGAGGCCCATTCTGGTGAAAAGGCTGGCCCAGCTAAAGGCCCACCATGTTTTTTCAGACACTAGTGGGCTAGCCATTAACAGCCTACCATGTTTTGGGTCAAATTGAGGCCCATATCAGATTAGGCCCGTTCACAGCCTGCCGAGTTTTGGGCCAAATTATGGCCCATATCGGATCAGGCCCGTTAGCAGGCCACTATACCTTTGGGCCCATTCTAAGACAGGTTTGTATTTCATCCTGTTAAATGCTCGTTTACCAATTCGACCCGATGATACGTCTCCAACGTATCTATAATTTTTTTATTGCTCCATGCTATGTTACCTACTGTTTTGGGCAATATTGGGCTTTATTATCCACTTTTATATTATTTTTTGGACTAACCTATTAACCGGAGGCCCAGCCCAGATTTGCTGTTTTTTTGCCTATTTCATTGTTTCGAAGAAAAGGAATATCAAACGGAGTCGAGACGGAACAAAATCAACTGGAGAAGTTATTTTTGGAAGGAAAGCTACCGGATGGACTTGGACCCCACGTCAGGAGAGAAGGGAGGTGCCCACGAGGGTGGGGGCGCGCCCACCCCCCTAGGGCGTGCCCCCCTGCCTCGTAGGGCCCTCGAAGCTCCACCGACGTACTTCCTGCACCCATATATACTCACGTACCCTAAAACTTCCAGAACAGAGATTAGATCGGGAGTTCCGCCGCCAGAAGCCTCCGTAGCCACCGAAAGCCAATCTAGACCCATTCCGGCACCCTGCCAGAGGGGGAATCCTTCTCCGGTGGCCATCTTCATCATCCTGGTGCTCTCCATGACGAGGAGGGAGTAATTCTCCCTTGGGGCTGAGGGTATGTACCAGTAGCTATGTGTTTGATCTCTCTCTCTCGTGTTCTTGAGATGATACGATCTTGATGTATCCCATGCTTTGCTATTATAGTTGGATCCTATGATGTTTCTTCCCCCTCTACTCTCTTGTAATGAATTGAGTTTCCCCTTTGAAGTCATCTTATCGGATTGAGTCTTTAAAGATTTGAGAACACTTGATGTATGTCTTACCATGCGTATCTTTGGTGACAATGGGATACCACATGATTCACTTGATGTATGTTTTGTTGATCAACTTGCGGGTTCCGCCATGAACCTATGCATAGGGGTTGGCACACATTTTCGTCGTGATTCTCCAGTAGGAACTTTGGGGCACTCTTTGAGGTTCTATGTGTTGGTTGAATAGATGAATCTGAGATTGTGTGATGCATATCGTATAATCATGCCCACGGATACTTGAGGTGACATTGGAGTATCTAGGTGGCATTAGGGTTTTGGTTGATTTGTGTCTTAAGGTGTTATTCTAGTACGAACTATAGGGCTGTTTGTGACACTTATAGGAATAGCCCAACGGATTGATTGGAAAGAATAACTTTGAGGTGGTTTCGTACCCTACCATAATCTCTTCGTTCGTTCTCCGCTATTAGTGACTTTGGAGTGACTCTTTGTTGCATGTTGAGGGATAGTTATGTGATCCAATTATGTTATCATTGTCGAGGGAACTTACACTAGCGAAAGTATGAACCCTAGGCCTTGTTTCCTATCATTGCAATACCGTTGACGCTCACTTTTATCATTAGTTAACTTGCTGTTTTTATATTTTCAGATTACAAATTCCCATATCTACCATCCATATACCACTTGTATCACCATCTCTTCACCGAGCTAGTGCACCTATACAATTTACCATTGTATTGGGTGTGTTGGGGACACAAGAGACTCTTTGTTATTTGGTTGCAGGTTGCTTGAGAGAGACCATCTTCATCCTACGCCTCCTACGGATTGATAAACCTTAGGTCATCCACTTGAGGGAAATTTGCTACTATCCTACAAACCAGTGCACTTGGAGGCCCAGCAATGTCTACAAGAAGAAGGTTGTGTAGTAGACATCAAGCTCTTTTCTGGCGTCGTTGCCGGGGAGGTTAGCGCTTGAAGGTATATCTTTAGATCTTGCAATTGAGTTTTTTAGTTTCTTGTTTTATCACTAGTTTAGTTATAAAAGAAAACTATAAAAAAATATGGAATTGAGTTTGCCTCATACGCTTCATCTTTTTAATATCTTTCGTGAGTATGATGGGAAGGAAAATTGTGCTCAAGTGCTAGAGGAATAAGTCTATAAAATGTTCGGCACTAAATCTTTGAATGATGAGCACGATTACAATGTTGTTAGTATGAACTCCTTGAATATCCATAGTACTAATGATGATTGCACTAGTTATGATGAAAATGTCTCCTATAAACATGTCAATTTTTGTGGAGTGCATTGGGTTTGTAAGTACACACCAAATAGGGAAGATAGATATTGCAAGAGGCATAAGTACTTAGAAACTAAGTTGTTGCAAGAAAGGCTAGATGATTGTGCTAAAAATTTAAATTTTCTTGGTCGTACTTGTGGACTTTGCAATGAACAGGGTCATTTATCTATCCAATGCAAATTGTTTCATGATCTAATCGTGTCCAAAAATTGTGATGACTTGATTTCCCTTGCACATTATAATGAACTCAGTTTTCTTATGGGTTACGAAGAAATGAAATGTATAACTAAGCATCTTCCAGAATTTGCCCGTTATAAACTTCTTGGCTTTGATCTAGAGGAAATTTATATGTATTGTGCGGTGAATTGCATTGAAAACCCTTATATTGCCAGTTACATAAAGAAAAGGAAACCAATAGAAGATGAAGAGAATACTAATGAAAGGGAATAGACTTCCCAATATCCTCCTATTATTTCTTATGATGAATCAGGTGACGAGGAGGAGCCTTCTATTCAACCAATCTCATTAATAAGGAGCTCCAAAAAGAGGATTGAACCCACACATGATATGGTGAAGAAGAAGAAAAGAAAAAGGAAGAGAGGTAAAAAGATATCTCCACCAAATAATGCTGCTCCTATTACTATTGTGCCTCATGAAAATATAATTGTGGAAGATAATGATACTTCTTATGATCTTGAAAATCTTTTTGGCACTTGCTTGTAAGAATATGATAATTGCTATACTATTGGTGCTATCTATACTATTAATGATGAGAGTGATTATGCGTATGATATGAAAAGGCCCAAGCTTGGGGATGCTATGTTTGATGAAGATGATGTTTTCGAGAATATACTTGCTACAATTAATGTTTGTCCCAAGCTTGGGGATGCTACGCTTAATGAAGATGATATTTTTTGTCCCCCAAGTTTTGATGAGCAAATTTATAATGATGATAGCATGCCTCCTACTTATGATAATTATTGTGATGATACATATGCTATAAAAAGTAGTGATGATTATATTTATAAAACTTATCATGATTATGATTACCCTTTTTCTGAACATAACTTTTTTAATGTGGAAACAATTTATAGTATTCAAGTCTCTTATGATACTCCCACTATTCTGATTAACAAGAAATTTGCTTATGTGGAGAGTAATAAAATTTCTATGCTTGTAGATCATGAAAAGAATGCTTTAGGTGCTGGTTATATTGTTGAATTCATTCATGATGCTACTCAAAATTATTATGAGGGAGAAATATATTCTTGTAGGAATTGCAATAATATCAAGTTTCCTCTCTATGTGCTTAAAGTTTTGAAGTTATGCTTGTTTTACCTTCCTATGCAAGTTGATTCTTGTTCCCACAAGTTGTTTGCTCACAAAATCCCTATGCATAGGAAGTATGTTAGACTTAAATGTGCTAGTCATATTCTTCATGGTGCTCTTTTTATGTTACAATTCTTATCTTTTATGTGAGCATCATTGAAATCATCATGCCTAGCTAGAGGCGTTAAACGATAGCGCTTGTTGGGAGGCAACCCAATATTATTTTTGTTCCTTGCTTTTTGTTCCTGTTTAGTAATAAATAATTCATCTAGCCTCTGTTTATATGTGGTTTTATGCTTTTAATTAGTGTTTTTGCCAAGTAGAACCTTTGGGAAGACTTGGGTGAAGTCTTCATGATCATGCTGTAAAAAACAGAAACTTTAGCGCTCACGATAATTGCTGCCATTTTTATTTGGAAAGGGATATTTAATTAATTCTTTTTGAAGATGATTAATAGATAAATTCCTCAGGTCCAGAAATTTATTTTAGAATTTTATGAGTTCCATAAGTATAAGTTTGATCCAGATTACTACAGACTGTTCTGTTTTTGGCAGATTCTGTTTTCTATGTGGTGGTTGCTTATTTTGATGAATCTATGAGTAGTATCGGACGGTATGAACCATAGAGAAGTTGGAATACAGTAGATATTACACCAATATGAATTTATAATGAGTTCATTACAGTACCTTGAAATGGTAATTTATTTTCTTATACTAACGGAGCTTACGAGTTTTCTGTTAAGTTTTGTGTCGTGAAGTTTTCAAGTTTTGGGTAAGGATTCGATGGATTATGGAACAAGGAGTGGAAAGAGCCTAAACTTGGGGATGCCCAAGGCACCCTAAGGTAATATTCAAGGATAGCCAAGAGCCTAAGCTTGGGGATGCCCTGGAAGGCATCCCCTCTTTCGTCTTTGTTCATCGGTAACTTTACTTGGAGCTATATTTTTATTCGCCACATGATATGTGTTTTGCTTGGAGCGTCAATTTATTTTGTTAGGATTTTCTTGCTGTTATTTAGAACAATGTTTTGCATCTTTTATTTCAATAAAAGTGGCATTGATAGCCTTTACTATGCCTATTTTAGAAGTCCACATGTTGCAGTTTGAAAACAGAAAGTTTACCGCTGTTGCAATAATTCCATAGAAAATTCAGAATGTGATAAAATGTTGAACCTTTTGAATATTAAGCTCTGATAAATTTACTACAGTGGGAATTTTCTTTCATAATTTTTGGAGTTATGGAAGTATGGATGTTGCTGCATTCTTTACAGACTGTCCCGTTTAGGCAGATTGCTGTTATGTTTGCATTGTTTGCATATGTTTGCTTCTTTAATGATTCTATTTGAGGATAGGACTATTAAATAAGCATAGACATTTAGTATGCAATGTTGAATAATAATTTTAGTGATTTTCTATAGTAGAGTATGATAAGGTTTTGGCAATGGTTTATACTAACTTATCTCACGAGTCCATGTTGAGTTTTGTGTGGATGCAGCTTTTGAGATTTAGGGAGACCGTGATATGAGAGGAATTGAGGAGACACAAAAGCTCAAGCTTGGGGATGCCCAAGGCATCTCAAGATAATATTACAAGAAGTCTCAAGCGTCTAAGCTTGGGGATGCCCCGGTTGGCATCCCACCTTTCTTCTTCAACAACTATCGGTTAGTATCGGTTGATCCTAAGTTTTTGCTTCTTCACATGATGTTTCCTATTCTTAGAATGTAATTTTATTTTTCTTTGCTTGCTGTTTGAATAAAATACCAAGATCTGAAATTATTAAATGTTAGAGAGTCTTCATATAGTTGCATGATTATTCGACTACTCATTGATCTTCAATTATATCTTTCGGAGTAGTTTGTTGGTTGCTCTAGTACTTCACTTATATCCTTTTAGAGAATGGTGGTAGTTTTATTTTGAAGAAATAGATGAACTATCATGCTTCACTTATATTATTTTGAGAGTCCTAAACAGCATGGTAGTTTGCTTAAATAATCCTGATATGCTTGGTATTCAAAGAATAGTTAAAAAAAATTCTTATTAGTGTTTTTTAATACTAAGAGACGTTTGATGCTTGATGATTGTTTTGAGATATGGAGGTAATAATATCAAAGTCGTGCTAGTTGAGTAGTTGTGAATTTGAGAAGTGCTTGTGTTGAAGTTTGCAAGTCACGTAGCATGCACGTATGGTAAACATTGTGTAACAAATTTGAAACATGAGGTGTTATTTGATTGTCCTCCTTATGAGTGGCGGTCGGGGATGAGCGATGGTCTTTTCCTACCAATCTATCCCCCTAGGAGCATGCGCGTAGTGCCGAGGTTTTTGATGACTTGTAGACTTTTGCAATAAGTATGTGAGTTCTTTATGACTAATGTTGAGTCCATGGATTATATGCACTCTCACCTTCCATCCTTACTAGCCTCTTCGGTACCGTGCATTGCCCTTTCTCACATTGATAGTTGGTGCAAACTTCGTCGGTGCATCCAAACCCCGTGATATGATACGCTCTTTCACACATAAACCTCCTTATATCTTCCTCAGAACAGCCACCATACCGACCTATTATGGCATTTCCATAGCCATTCCGAGATATATTGCCATGCAACTTTCCATCATTCCGTTCATCCTCACACATTCATAATTCTTTCACACATGTCACTCTTGATTCATTGCATATCCCGGTACACCACCGGAGGCATTCATATAGAGTCATCTTTGTTCTAGTATCGAGTTGTAATCATTGAGTTGTAAATAAACAGAAGTGTGATGATCATCATTATTAGAGCATTGTCCCAAGTGAGGAATAAAAAAAGAGAAAGGCCATAAAAAAGAGAAGGCCCAAAAAAAAGAGAAAGGCCATAAAAAAGAGAAGGCCCAAAAAATGAGAGAAAAAGAGGGAAGGGACAATGTTACTATCCTTTTACCACACTTCTGCTTCAAAGTAGCACCATGATCTGCATAGTAGAGAGTCTCTCATGTTATCACTTTCATATACTAGTGGGAATTTTTCATTATAGAACTTGGCTTGTATATTCCAACAATGGGCCTCCACAAGTGCCCTAGGTCCTCGTGAGCAAGCAAGTTGGATGCACACCCACTAGTTTCTTTTGTTGAGCTTTTATACATTTATAGCTCTAGTGCATCCGTTGCATGGCAATCCCTACTCCTTGCATTAACATAAATCAGTGGGCATCTCCATAGCCCATTGATTAGCCTATAGTGCTATGTCCATGGCTCGCGCTCATGTATTGCGTGAAAGTTTATAGGTTTGAGATTACTAAAGTATGAAACAATTACTTGGCTTGTCATCGGGGTTGTGCATGATGAGAGCATTCTTGTGTGATGAAAATGAAACATGACTAAACTATATGATTTTGTAGGGATGAACTTTCTTTTGCCATGTTATTTTGAGAAGACATAATTGCTTGGTTAGTATGCTTGAAGTATTATCATTTTTATGTCAATATGAACTTTTGTCTTGAATCTTTCATATCTGAATATTCATACCACAATTAAGAAGAATTACATTGAAATTATGCCAAGTAGCACTCCACATCAAAAATTCTGTTTTTATCAATTACCTACTCGACGACGAGCAGGAATTAAGCTTGGGGATGCTTGATACGTCTCCAATGTATCTATAATTTTTGATTGCTCCATGCTATGTTATCTACTGTTTTGGGCAATATTGGGCTTTATTATCCACTTTTATATTATTTTTGGGACTAACCTATTAACCGGAGGCCCAGCCTAGATTTGCTGTTTTTTTGCCTATTTCAGTGTTTCGAAGAAAAGGAATATCAAACGGAGCCGAAACGGAACGAAATCAACTGGAGAAGTTATTTTTGGAAGGAAAGCTACCGGATGGACTTAGACCCCACGTCAGGAGAGAAGGGAGGTGCCCACGAGGGTGGGGGCGCGCCCACCCACCTAGGGCGCGCCCCCTGCCTCATGGGGCCCCCGAAGCTCCACCGATGTACTTCCTACACCCATATATACTCACGTACCCTAAAACTTCCAGAACAGAGATTAGATCGGGAGTTCCACCGCCAGAAGCCTCCGTGGCCACAGAAAGCCAATCTAGACCCGTTCCGGCACCCCGCCGGAGAGGGAATCCTTCTCCGGTGTCCATCTTCATCATCCCGGTGCTCTCCATGAAGAGAAGGGAGTAGTTCTCCCTTGGGGCTGAGGGTATGTACCAGTAGCTATGTGTTTGATCTCTCTCTCGTGTTCTTGAGATGATACGATCTTGATGTTTCGTGAGCTTTGATATTATAGTTGGATCCTATGATGTTTCTTCCCCCTCTACTATCTTGTAATGAATTGAGTTTCCCCTTTGAAGTCATCTTATCGGATTGAGTCTTTAAAGATTTGAGAACACTTGATGTATGTCTTGCCATGCGTATCTGTGGTGACAATGGGATACCACGTGATTCACTTGATGTATGTTTTGGTGATCAACTTGCGGGTTCCGCCCATGAACCTATGCATAGGGGTTGGCACACATTTTCGTCGTGATTCTCCAGTAGGAACTTTGGGGCACTCTTTGAGGTTCTATGTGTTGGTTGAATAGATGAATCTAAGATTGTGTGATGCATATCGTATAATCATGCCCACGGATACTTGAGGTGACATTGGAGTATCTAGGTGACATTAGTGTTTTGGTTGATTTGTGTCTTAAGGTGTTATTCTAGTACGAACTCTAGGGCTGTTTGTGACACTTATAGAAATAACCCAACGGATTGATTGCAAAGAATAAGTTTGAGGTGGTTTCGTACCCTACCATAATCTCTTCATTCGTTCTCCGCTATTAGTGACTTTGGAGTGACTCTTTGTTGCATGTTGAGGGATAGTTATGTGATCCAATTATGTTATCATTGTTGAGGGAACTTACACTAGCGAAAGTATGAACCCTAGGCCTTGTTTCCTATCATTGCAATACCGTTTACGCTCACTTTTATCATTAGTTACCTTGCTGCTTTTATATTTTTAGATTACAAATACCCATATCTACCATCCATATACCACTTGTATCACCATCTCTTCGCCGAACTAGTGCACCTATACAATTTACCATTGTATTGGGTGTGTTGGGGACACAAGAGACTCTTTGTTATTTGGTTGCAGGGTTGCTTGAGAGAGACCATCTTCATCCTACGCCTCCTACCGATTGATAAACCTTAGGTCATCCACTTGAGGGAAATTTGCTACTATCCTACAAACCTCTGCACTTGGAGGCCCAACAACGTCTACAAGAAGAAGGTTGTGTAGTAGACATCACCCGATAATAATTTCGGCTTGTTAACGGCATGTGGAGTATCTGGGATGTTGTCGGCCCAGTTTAACTTTAGGCCATTTAATGGCCCACGCAGAAAATGGGCTATTTCTTGTCCAAAGTAACTTTAGGCCTCTTAATGGCCCGTATTCTTCATGGATAAATTTCAGCCCAACTGGCCTATCGGTCTGTTAATGGCATGTGTCACAGTTGGGCCTAATTACAGCCCGCGTTGAATCCGGCCTGCTTACAGGCCATCTGATAATGGCCCATGAAACTTTTGGGCCTATAATTTTATTGGGCCAAACAGGCCCGAGATATATTTTGGCCTGTTAACTGCTCATCCTATTTGGGCCCAACATGGGCCTTAGGCAATTACGGCCTGTATTGGCCCGTGAATTTTTTGGCTTATCTCTAGCCCAATCCTAGGTTTTAGCCTGTTAAAAGCCCATCGTATTCTCTGGCCCAGCTGGCCAGAACTTTACTCAGCCTATTAAAGGTGGGAAACTACTATAGGTTTAGACCTGCTAATGGCCCAAGATGATTATAGGCCCATGTTTTGGCCCATATGAGTAACGGGCCGGCTTGAAGACCGACAACACTGAGATCCACTGAACCTTCCGTCCTAAATTACAGCATACCGACCAAAGAATAAACCTAGACTATACAGTAAAGAAATTATGACATATTACATCCACTGGGAATCAAAGTTCGCTACCGTTGATAATAAAATGCAACATGACTGCGGATTACATACACTGGGCATCAAAGGTCACCACCAGTGCATATAAACGCGCCGACAAAAGAATATACAAAACTAAGAGCACTTCAGAAGGCACTAGGCCTGGCAAGGTCGGGCCCCACAAGCAGCCGAACAAGCTGATGAGACCTCAATTGTCTCAATGATAGATGCTTCATCCCTAGCTATATGGCACCATAGTGCGCACAGCAGTCCCCTGACATCTTCATTATATCTTTGACTTCAAGTCAGAGCTGAGCTGAAGCAAGCCTTTCCGCTTTAAGTTGAGACTGAAGAAGTCGAACTGATTGAGGCAACGACTGCATAGAGGTTGTCTCACACCTCCTGGTGAGTAGCTTCAACTCACCGTCTTCATAAAGACAAGACCTTGGGGTCATCTCGCTATCCTCAAGATGGTTTGGCTCACTATCTTCCCTAAAGTTCTGCCTGGCATAAGAGATATAGATCTGAAAGAGAAATAAGGAGACATGTAACAGGTTTCACAATTATATAAGCAAATAAATGGATCTATTCTGCATAAGGAACATGTTTTTACAACTACAATTTAAAACTGGTAGTTTTTGCAAACATCCAATCAGATGTATACAGCAAAGTAAACAGCAGTGGAGGAAATGATGCCTATCCAAATCTATACTAGAACAAAGTTTGACATTACATGTTAACACGGGCTGGACACCCTTCTCCATGTTGATGGAAGTATAATTCAATAAATTCCTCAAAGAAAATTCTTTATAAGCATTGCCGTTATTCTATATTTTGCAAAGAGTAAATATAGATCAAATAATATTGGAAGAAACAGAGGATAATGAAGCTCAGGTGGACACTGATGATACATAATCAAATAGCAATTAATTAAGTACATCATTACAAGGCAAAAGGTACTGACAAGAGGAATGTACACATCAATGTGTGTAGTGGCATTTGCTTTATTCAACATTTTGGTAAGAGTAAATGTAGATATGATAATTTGGAGAAAGTGGAGGGCGGGGTAGATAAGATGCAGAGTAATGCTAGACAATCAATTATCTCGCGATGCAAGTATAGTAATACCACCGTCCGTTATTACTTGTCCCTCAAATGGATGTATCTAGTGTTGGGGAACATAGTAATTTCCAAAAAAATCCTACGCACACACAACATCATGGTGATTCCTAGCAACAAGAGGGGAGAGTGTGTCCACGTACCCTCGTAGACCGAAAGCGGAAGCGTTAGGACAACACGGTTGATGTAGTCGTATGTCTTCATGATCCGACTGATCCAAGTACTGAACGCATGGCACCTCTGAGTTCAGCACACGTTCAGCTCGATGACGCCCCAAGAACTCCGATCTAGCAAAGCTTCATGGGAGAGTTTCGTTAGCATGACGGCGTGATGACGGTGATGATGATGCTACCGACGTAGGGCTTCGCCTAAACACCGCTACGATATGATCGAGGTGTATTATGGTGGAGGGGGGCATCGCACACGGCTAGGAGAGATCAACACATCAACTTGTGTGTTCTAGGGTGCCCCCTGCCCCCGTATATAAAGGATCAAGGGGGGAGGCCGGCCGGCCCCTGTAGGGCGCGCCAGGATGAGGAGTCCTCCTCCTAGTAGGAGTAGGACTCCCCTTTCCTACTCCTACTAGGAGGAGGAAAGGAAGGAAGAGAGGGAGAAGGAAGGAGATGGAGGAAAAGGAGGAAAGGGGGGGGGGCGACCCCCTAGTCCAATTCGGTTTGGGCTAGGGGGGCCGCGCGCCCTGCCTCCTCTCTTCCACCACTTGGCCCATGAGGCCCATTACTTCTTCCTCGTATTCCCGTAACTCCCCGGTACCCCAAAAAATACCCGAATCACTCGGAACCTTTCCGATGTTCAAATAAAGTTGTCCAACATATCGACCTTTACGTCTCGACCATTTCGAGACTCCTCGTCATGTCCCCGATCTCATTCGGGACTCCGAACTACCTTCGGTACATCAAATCACATAAACTCATAATACTGATCATCACCGAACATTAAGCATGCGGACCCTACGGGTTCGAAAACTATGTAGACATGACCGCGACACGTCTCCGGTCAATAACGAATAGCGGAACCAGGATGTTCATATTGGCTCCTACATATTCTACGAAGATCTTTATCGGTCAAACCACATAACAACATACGTTGTTCCTTTTGTCATAGGTATGTTACTTGCCCGAGATTCGATCATCGGTATCTCAATACCTAGTTCAATCTCATTACCGGCAAGTCTCTTTACTCGTTCCATAATACATCATCCTGCAACTAACTCATTAGTTACAATGCTTGCAAGGCTTATAGTGATGAGCATTACCGAGAGGGCCCAGAGATACCTCTCCGACAATCAGAGTGACAAATCCTAATCTCGATCTATGCCAACTCAACAAGTACCATCGGAGACACCTGTAGAGCACCTTTATAATCACCCAGTTACGTTGTGACGTTTGGTAGCACACAAAGTGTTCCTCCGGTACTCGGGAGTTGCATAATCTCATAGTCATAGGAACATGTATAAGTCATGAAGAAAGCAATAGCAACAAACTAAACGATCATCGTGCTAAGCTAACAGATGGGTCAAGTCAATCACATCATTCTCTAATGATGTGATCCCGTTAATCAAATGACAACTCATGTCTATGGTTAGGAAACTTAACCATCTTTGATTCAACGAGCTAGTCAAGTAGAGGCATACTAGTGACACTCTATTTGTCTATGTATTCACACATGTACTAAGTTTCCGGTTAATACAATTCTAGCATGAATAATAAACATTTATCATGATATAAGGAAATAAATAATAACTTTATTATTGCCTCTAGGGCATATTTCCTTCAGTCTCCCACTTGCACTAGAGTCAATTGTAGGATCGAAAGTATGTCTAGAGGGGGGGTGATTAGACTACTTGACCAAATAAAAATCTAGCTTTTTCCCAATTTTAGTTCTTGGCAGATTTTAGCAACTTAGCACAAACAAGTAATCAACCTACACATGCAATTCTAAGAGTATAGCAGCGGAATGTAAAACAATTGCAGATGAGGGTAAAGGATGGAGTTTGAGGGAGCAAACGCAATGTTGACACAGAGATTTTTGGCGTGGTTCCGATAGGTGGTGCTATCGTACATCCACGTTGATGGAGACTTCAACCCACGAAGGGTAACGGTTGCGCAAGTCCACGGAGGGCTCCACCCATGAAGGGTGCACGAAGAAGCAACCTTGTCTATCCCACCATGGCCGTCGCCCACGATGGACTTGCCTCACTAGGGTAGATCTTCATGAAGTAGGCGATCTCCTTGCCCTTACAAACTCCTTGGTTCAACTCCACAATCTTGTCGGAGGCTCCCAAGTGACACCTAGCCAATCTAGGAGACACCACTCTCCAAGAAGTAACAAATGGTGTGTTGATGATGAACTCCTTGCTCTTGTGCTTCAAATGATAGTCTCCCCAACACTCTCTCTCTCTCATAGGATTTGATTAGGTAGAAAGAAGATTTGAGTGGAAAGTAACTTGGGGAAGGCTATAGATCAAGATTTAAGTGGTTGGAATAGAATATCTTGACCTCAACATAAGTGTAGGTGGTTCTCTCTCAGAAAATATGTATTGGAAGTGTAGGCATGTTCTGATGGCTCTCTCCACAAATGAAGAGTGGGTGGAGGGGACCGAATCTAACCGTTACACACAAATCACCAAACTTGGTGAGACCGAATCATGAAACTTGGTCAGACTGATTTAGTTCAAAATGTGAACGTTAGGATTCTCGGTGCGACCGACGTGTCAACACGGTGGGACCGATTTCGTTAGGGTTAGGGCATAACGTAATCTCGGTGAGACCGGTTAGAGAAACTCGGTGAGACCGATTTTGGCAATGGACTAACAGAGAGTTGGTCAGGCAAACTCGGTGGGACCGATTCGCTCATCTCGGTTGGACTGAAGTGTTACGAAAGGGAAACAGAGAGTTTACATTGCAATCTCGGTGGGACCGATCGCTCATCTCGGTTTGACCGAAACATCACGGAGGGAAAGAGAGAGATTACAATCCCATCTCGGTGAGACCTAGATCCCTATCGGTGAGACCAAAAATATTAGGGTTTCTGGTAGTGGCTATGTCAACTAAACTCGGTGGTGCCGGATAGAAAGAATCGTTGGGGCCGAGTTTGACTTTCGGTGTGGGACATATATATGTGGATATGAGAAAGTAGTGGAGAGTTTTGGAGCATATTACTAAGCATTTTGAGCAAGCACCACATTAGGCAACACCTCATCCCTTCTTAATAGTATTGGCTTTTCCTATAGACTCAATGTGATCTTGGATCACTAAAATAGAAAATGTAGAGTCTTGTGCTTTGAGCTTGAGCCAATCTTTTATCCTTAACATTTTGAAGGGTCCACTCTCCAATCCATGCCACGCCAACCATTGAGCTTTCCTGAAATATTCATCTTGGAATAACATTAGCTCAATGAGCTATATGTTGTTAGGAATTACCAAAACCACCCAGGGATAGTTGCACTTTCAATCTCCCCCTTTTTGGTAATTGATGACAACATATAGTTCAAAGCTTCGACAAATGATAAATAGTATTTGAAAAACATCGTCGCTTTGAGAAGTATGTGATAAGCAAGAGCTCCCCCTAAATTTGTGCACTATTTAAAATTTGCTTTTGAATGCAAATGCACATTCGATTAGGATCATGGGTTACTCTTCCATGTCACATACATCTTGGTGGAGTGCTCAAAATGATAGAGATTAAAAGCATGCACTCATCACCAAGCAAGTGAATGATAATATAAGAGATATAAAAGATAGTATCATTCAACAAAACATTAAGGGTAGCAAATGTTCAAACACATGATCAACAAGTATCTCACAAGTAGCTCACACAAGAACACAATAAAGTTTCAAACAAAATAGCAAGAGATATAAAAACCAACACACTCTCTCAAAGCCTATGATCTATACATTTTTCTCCCCCTTTGGCAACAAGCTACCAAAAAGTTAAAAAATGCATAGTGCTAAATGACTCTCTGGCTTGATCTTCAGGAGGTGGTGTAGAGAGAACTCCAAGGATGAAGGCTTCTGATGAAGTAGTTGGAGTTGATTGAGTGGGTGCTGGAGGTGGAACTGGAGCTGTGGCTACTGGTGCTGACACTGAAGCTCGAGTATATGTCAAAGGCACTACAACAGACCTTGGACCTCGTGGTACTCGTTTGAAAGCATCAGTAGTAGACTTGCCCTTCCTCTCCTCTGCTTCCTCATGTATCTGCTCAACTGTAGTTTGGATCTCAGTTACCTTGACATCCAGATCATAGAATCTTTCCTCAACGATCCTCTCCAAACTCTCCTGGTTCTTAGTCAGGGTGGCCAAGCCCTTCTCAGTCCTCAGGGTGGATTGGATCAGGTATGCAAGTTGATCTTGTTTGGATTTCAAGAACACTTGAGATGCCTCTTTAACTGTTGGCATCTTTGTAGCTTTCTCTGCCTTTGCCTTCTCTCTCTTCTCATGTGCTTGAGCTGAAGATGGTTCATTTTCATCCATCACCACAGTGTTGTCTTAAAATTCAGGATAGATGGGCAGGTGTTCCTTGTCCAAAAGATATGTGCCTATGCCCATCTTTGAGTTAACGAGCTCCTAAATTTGTGGAGCATACCCACAACTCCTATTCTGATCAGCAGAAGTCTTCTTGATTGTCTCAACAATCAGTCTCATGACGTTGAACTTCTGTGGGACATCAAATATGTGCAGGAAGTTTATAGCATGTCCTCTGATCGTCTTGTGATCACCTGACTTAGGTAGCAGTGTGTGCCTTAGAATCTAGTTTATGGTAGGCAGACCAGACAACAAGTAGTGGACACATCCAAACTTGTGTGTATCCAAGGCAGCATCTCGGATCTCCTTGTACATGTTGGCCATAGTGTTGTGGTCTTTCTTTTTCTCTGCATAAACATCCAAGTCATCCTCACTTTCTTTTGGGGCATTGATCAACTAAGCCCATTTATCAATAGACGACTGGTACCTGGTACCCTCAGACATCCAAACAATCTTCCCATCTGGATAGTAGTGGGCAGTGGAGTAGAACTGCATGATCAGCTCATCATTCCACTTGATGAGCTTTTGTGGAACGAATTCATCAAATCCACTTGCTTTAAAGCTATCATACACACTAGGATAGTGATCTTCATTCTTCTGGATGTACTCCCAGTCTACCCATTTCATGTCACACACAATGGGCTTCTTGTCAAGCAACACTGTCTCATAGAAGTCCTGTTGTTTCTTAGTGTGAAACCTGTAGTCCATAGCAGTTCTTCTCATGATAGCATATGGATCAAACTCTCTGCATATTCTAAATGCTGCATCCTTCCTAATTTTCATGTTTTCTACGACTGGATGTGCATCATTGTGGTCAGGGATCTTGGGTTTCAGCTTCCTTAGAACTTGAGTTTCATCTTCTTTAGCAGCTTCAGGCACTCGGGCCTTGCTCCTTTCCTCAGCAGAAATGTTTCTAGTGCTTCTCTTAGGCTTCTGAGCTGGAGCAGCTGCCTTGGGAGCAGCTTTGGGCTTAGATGGAGCATCCCTTGATCTGATTGCATCTCCCATGAGCTTTTGAGCTTTGGGTGCTGGTGCAGCATCCTCTTCCTCTTCATCATCATCTCTCATAATTGATGATCTGCCAAGAACTCTGGCAGTGGTCTTCTTGACCCTTTCCTTCCTTTTCTTGCCTTCTCCAACTGCCTCTTCAAATGGCTTGGAGGTTTCCATAGTGGATGCTCTGGCCTTAGACATGGGGACTCTCTTTGCTGGTGCCTTCTTATGCATCACTGGCTTGACTGTAGCAGCTGAGCCATACTCGTTTTTCATGACCTTTTTCTTGGAGCTGACTTCTTCCTCAACAGCCACATAGTCCTCATCCTCTGAATCTGAGGTCTTCTTCTTCCTTCTTCTGGTGGCTGCCTTTGGCAAGTTACTTGGTGTGCTCCTGCTACCATCATCAGATGAACTGGAGGGACTAGTGCCCTCACTCAGTTGAACCTGCTCCTCAGACTTACTTTGGCTATCACTTTGGTCAGACATCATGCAGGAAAACTGTCAGCAGACCCTATGAATAGATTATAGATGAGGTAGAGTAGATGAGCATCACAAAGTACATGAGTTTTGCAAAAATATTGACTCAAAAACTTATTTTTAGTTCTTCATAGAAAGCATTTCGGATCTACCAATTTGTAAACTCGGTGATACCGAAGCAGTTTTGGAACCTAAACTAGTGAACTCGGTTAGACCGAGTCATAGTTCGGTGGCACCGAGCCTGCTAGGGTTTCACAGAGAATTGAACTCGGTCACACCATTTTGCAATTTTCAGTCAGACCAAAAACGTGTGTGCTCTGGCCTAAGTCAAAATCGGTGAGACCGATTTTTACAACTCAGTCGGTCCGAGATGAATTCGGCGGAGACCTAACCCTAAATTTTGAAATGAAAACTAATCTACGGATGTTTTCGCTGGACATGATGATTTCATTCATGGCAAGAATCATGGAAAAGCAATGTGCTAAGAATCAAAGTTAAGGATTAACACAATGATCAAGTTCGTACCCTAGTTCGGCAATGAACTTGCTACGGCGCAACGGTGGTGAAGATTTCCGTTGATGGTGGCGGAGACCAGTGGCGGGAGGTTGCTGGCGACGAGAGGACGATCCGGAGACCCGAGGAGGCAGAGTAAGTTATGCGCGGGCGAGGAGATTCGGAAAAATTTCCAAATTTTGGCCCGTCGGTATATATAACCTGACCCTGTCGGTGTGACCGAGTGGAACGACTCGGTGGCACCGAGATGCAAAATTGCAGGCAGTTACTGCAACTCGGTGTGACCGAAAGGTTCTAATTGGTTGCACCGATATTAAAAAACCCTAGATCAACTTAGTGACTCGGTAGGACCGAAAAGGATGAATCGGTCAGACCGAGATGCACAAAGAGGTTTTGGAGGTTTAAGTCTATGACGAATTGGGAACTCCGAGTGCTCCTCACACAAAGTGGTTCGAATCTGACTTGATCAAACTTTGTGATGTAGCATGCATAGAATTTGAGACGAGAAAAGCATAGATAGCTAGAGGGAGTTCTTAGGCATTCTTGTCCATCCATTTGGCAAAAGAGAAAGAGCCAAACAATCAAAACAACAAATGGATGTCCTCGAATGAGTAAAATATGCAACCAACATGCTCATACAATAAAATGACAAATGAAATATGTGATAAAGCATGCACAAACACTCTAGCATCTATCAAGCAATTTGGCGATGAATAGGTCATCTATGTATGAGTATATTGACTTAGGAGTCAACTGAGAACATTTGATCATAGGTCATACTCATCATTTAAGCACAAGTGGGGTTACCACTTTTACATAAAGCATTGTTGTGTTCACACCATTAGAGTTGCTTTAGCTCAATTGATTAGAGTAAAGCTCCCCCTAGATGTGATATCCCCCCTAAGAGGGATGAACTAACCTTGGGTTTTGTCAATGATGACTTCATGTAGGTGTCGAAGATGTGGATGCTCAATTGTCACATCCCTGCTTTTAGTCATGCATTAGGGTTGGATGAACATGTGCATCATGTTTAAATTTCTTTTAAACTTGAAATGGGGCCTAATCAACCCCAACACCCCCCTGAAAATACTAAATTCCAACAATTGGAATTTCAATGAACCCAAAATGCCCTTCATAAAAGCCCACCATTTTTGGTCTTGACTAAAACCTCTGCCAAAAATGGTCTTGCAATTTATGGATTCATTCTAGATTTTTGAACAAGCCATAAGTATTTGAATTTGGGCATTTTAAATGCTATAAATATTTTAAAGTGCTCAAATAATCTTGGAAGAATTTTTAGGCAGTTGAGAATATTCCCAAATGTGCCTCTGAATATTTCCAGAGTTTTTGGAAATGAAATAGTATTTATTCTATTTCAATACACAGAGCAGGAAATAAATAAAAGCGAAAACAAAAAAAGGACCAGAGACTTACCTGGAAGCCCACCAGCCGGCCCACCTAGCTGGCCTGGCCCAGCAGCCGCTCCATGCAGCTGCTTCGCCTAGCCAGCGAGGCGAGCAGGTGCTCAACGGCGAGCACAGGAGCTCGCCACGCCACCTCTCTGCCTGCCTGTCGTCGCCCGCACCAGCGTGATGCCTCGAAACACCTCCGCGGCGCCACCCCGACCCTCTGGACACCTCATTCCTCCCCCTGCCCTCTCCCTCGCTCCCCAAAGCCATGGCCGACGCTGCCGCAGCCACGCCACCATAGTTCTCACGTCCACCGTCGTCCTTGGACCGCCCCGCTATGTCCACGAGCTCCGCCACCGTCCTCTCCGTCAAGCAGCTCGAGCCCCGAGCGCTCGTGCACCCTGCTTCGTCTTCTTCGAGCTCGACTCCACCGAGCACCGCCGCAGATCCCCATCGCCGTCGCTGCTGCATCAGCTCGTCCCCAACCGCGTCGTCAGCTCCTACGCCACCGCCGTGAGCTGCTGCACCTCCCCATCCTCCCCGCTTGCCTCTTGTGCACCACAGCCACCACACTGAGCTCGCCCGCAGGCGCCGCCGCCTCTGCACGTCGCCGTCGTGGCCACAGCCACGCTGGCTTGATTCCGAGCATGCCATCGCATTCGTCGCAGCCCAAGCAGCCTGTAGCACCTTTCCACGCGCCTCGCCGTGCCCCGCAGCCTTGGTTTCGACCTTGCCCGAACTCCGACGACCACCAAGGTCGTCGCCGGCGATGTTTCCTGCCACCCTAGCCCCACCCACTGCCACCACTCGATGCGGCTCGCTCCCCGCGTCACGTAGCTGCAAACCGCAGTCGATTTGGTCGACTGTGGGCAAAACCCGAGCCCCTCCGCCACGTCTGTCGTCGCCGGCGTCAAGCCGCCGGCGAGTTGACCATGTTTTGACCCGTGGACTGACGTGTGGGCCCAAGTTGACTTCCCCCTGAGCCTATGACAGGTGGGGCCGACCTGCTAATTAGTTCAAGATTAGTGCTAACTAATTTTAGTTAGATTAGGTCACTGACATGTGGGCCCAGGCCCCACTGATAGTTAGTTAGTGTCAACTTAATCATGTCAGTTAGCTGAGACACTGATAGACAGGGCCCACCAGTCAGGTTTGACTGGCCCTGGCGCCTTTGACTCGCTGATGTCACAGTGACGCAGTGCTGACGCAATTATTCATTTTCTGGATTTATTTTTATACAGGAAATTCCAGAAAATAGCCAAAACTTCTAAAAATCATAGAAATTAATTTGTAACTCCAAATGAAAAGATTTATATATGAATTTTGATCAAAAAAATTCAATCTATCCATTGGTAATGGTTTCATGCATGACAAAACAAGATAACCTTGCTGTTTAAGCAAAATAAGATAATGCACTAATATGGCTATGTTAAGTGAACTAACATTTGAATCTTTGATTCAAATGAGTTCATTCCTTTCTGTTTTAGCTTGCATTAGGACAAGACACATTCATATTGCCATGTCATAGCATGCATCATATTGTTGCGTATCATCATGTATTGATTATGTTCGGTGTGTCTTTCGTGGTAGGTTCTGCCTCCGAGGATAACCCCGAATATCCGTCTGAAGGGCAGTACCCTACTACCACTACATCAGTCAAGAAACCCATTGATCATTTCGATACAAAGCCATGTTCTCGCTTCTGCTCTTGTTCACTGCATTAAGACAACGCGATTCAAACTGCTGTGTGCTACGGTAGTTGAACCCTTATACTCTGCATGACCTGTCATTGCCAAAGTAACTAGATGAAACCCTCTAGCATGTGTAGGAGTTGATTGAGCCATGTATGTGTTTCCTATCTTGCTATGCCTGCTATGCTTAGAGTTGTGTCAGGTCTGGTTCATTTGGGTGATGGGCTAGATTGAAATGATTATGTCGGTAATGTGAGGGATGTGTTGAACATGTTTTGGTAAAGGTATCGATGAGAGGCCATGTAGGAGTACATGGTGGGTTGTTTCATTGAGGTTGTCCATAAGAACTGAGATCTGTATGCGTGATTTAAGATTCAGCTACTACCACACATTAGGCCCTGAAATATGACCCCACTCGACTTACTGACCCCTATCGTCCTCTGTCCAGGAGTTGCAACTAGTTTCTGGTGTTTGTAGGTTATGTGTTGGCGGCCGTGCGAAGCACTGACCCTAGGGGTGGGCTATGATGCGGTAGATACACTGTGGCATGGTGTACCGAGTCACCCGTTTGGTGTCTCGGGAACCCTGCACACATTGTTTGGGGCCGTTGAGGACACCCCGGCCGGATTTCCTTGCGGATGGAACCTGAATAGGTGATAAACCTGGACTAGAGACTTGTGTGGTTAGTCAGGTCGTGGTCTACACCCACGTTGGTTTTCACTTGAAGTCTGCCGAGCACATGTCATGTGCAGACGCTAAGTGGTGGAAACATGTGTGATGAAGTACACCCCTGCAGGGTATAAAACTATTCGAATAGCCGCGTCCGCGGTAAAGGACTACTTGGTTGCCTATACAGTTCATAGACAAGTTATTGGATAGTACTAAAGGACTCAAGATAAATGTGAGTACCGAGGATGGCCCTCCCGTAGGATGACGAGGGAGGATCCCCGGTGGAGTATTGTGTTGGTGAGTAGTGGACTCTTGTGCGAAAACAACATTACTAGTGGAGTCTCGTAGGATAGCTTAGCCAAGACTCAAAGCTGGCTTGCTGCAACAACTCCACCACCTTCTTGAGAATGAGCATGTATAGTAGGTTCTGATGTAAGACTTGTTGAGTACCTTTGTACTCCTGTTTGTTTAATTACTGTTTTCAGACGACAACACTGCCCCCTCCGATGGGTTTTATGTAGATCTCGACGTCGATGAGTGACTTGCCACACAGGTGGTGATCCTGGCCATGGAGGGCCCTATGTAGACAGACAGGCTTCGAGAAGCCTTCTTTCTTTCTAGTGTCTGTAGTCAGACTATTTGCTTCCGCATGTGCTTGTATGCTTGTATGACTTGAGTGTCGGGTCATGTGACCCCTACATGTATGAACATGTTATGTATGGCTCTTTGGAGCCTTTAAATAAAGTACTTGAGTTGTAGAGTTTTGTTGTGATGCCATGTTGTATTTGCACATATCGAGCATATTGTGTGTATGATTGAAATGCTTGGTATGTGTGGGATCCGACAATCTAGTTGTTTATCCTTGGCAGCCTTTCTTATGGGGAAATGTAGTCTAGTGTTCCTCGAGCCATAGTAGTCCGCTACAGCCCGGTTCACCGGAGTCCTGCTAGCCCAGCACTACTACTCAGGACACTTGACTGGCCGGCATGTGTTTCACTTCGTTCCTATGTCTGTCCCTTCGGTGAAATGTCACGCGGTGACATCCGGAGTCCTGCCTAGCCTGCTACAGCCTGAGTTCCCCGGAGTCTTGTTAGCCCAGTGCTACAGCCCGGATTCACTCGCTGATGACCGACATGCTCGATGTGATTCATGTATGCCGGTCTCCATAGGTCTGTGCCACTTTGGGTTCACGACTAGCCATGTCGGCTCGGGTTCTCCGTCATATGGATGCTAGCAACACTATCATATACGTGAGCCAAAGGGCGCAAACGGTCCCGGGCCATGGTAAGGCGACACTCGTGGGGATACCGTGCGTGAGGCCGCAATGTGATATGAGGTGTTACCGACTAGATCGATGTGACTTGGAATCGGGGTCCTGACATCAATGTTGATGTAGATCATTTGGAGCAATCCTTTGGAGTGAGTTGCACTTTCAATACCTACATGGGTTAGTCCCACAAGGAACAAACAAGGATATCCATAGACATAGAGTGATGCATACATAAGATGATGTCCATGAAAGCATTAGATTACCTTGTCCCTTGTCTTACCAACAAGAGGGTTTGTGACTCCTTGAACTAGTGCAAGATATGGAAGTTGTTCGCACTTGTCCTCGCTAAAATGATTGGAGTGAAATATGTTGGCAGAGCCACCCTCAAGAACTCTCTAGTTCTTCTTCTTCTGGATCCACACCATCTTGATGGGAACCCTTGGAGTTGTAGTTGTACTTGATGAAGTAGAACTTGATGTGGTCTTGGGAACCCACTTGTCCAAGGCCTTGGGTGCTTCTTCAAATGCATCAATTTCTTCTTGAAGCTTGTCCTTGCCTTTTTTGCTTGTGATCTTGTGGTGGAAGATTATCTTGAGCTTGTGTCCCCTTGAAAGAAGTAGGATCATACTTCTCTTGTTGAGGAACAAACTTCGTCTTGGGATATTGATCTTCTTCCCACTCAAATCCATTGGCATTGAACTTTTGTTCAAAACCAACACCTTGATTCTTCCGGTGTCTTTGTTGCTTGCGCACAATTTCCTCAAATTGCTTACTCCCGGCAAGGTTCTTGTAAGCACCTTTCTCTATAATTCCCTTCAATAAGATATTTTCTTGCTCAAGTGTAACTTGGCTAAGAGAATCATTAGTGGAATCAAGAGAACTACTAGAAGCAACAATATTGGATTTAGCATGATTGTTGTTACTAGTAGATGAAGGAATCTTTCTTGCCCTTGTTGCTAGATTTAACTTGTGGCATGTAAGTAGAGAAGAGTAAATGCTTGGCAATGGAAGAAGAACTTTTCTTGCAAAGATCATCAATGATTGCCTTCAAAAACTCATGCTCTTGCTCAAGGTTGAGCTTTTCAAAGCGTAGTTTATCATGAGTCTTTAAAAGTTCTCGATGATTTTCCAAGGTAGTTTCATGAGCTAACTTAAGAGTGTTTAGTTCTTTAGTTAGACGCTCAATCTCCTTCTTATCATCATCATTCGTTTTATCTTGATTAGCATGATTAATTGACGTTTCATCATAGTTTTCATCACTAGAGTTGTCAACAAGTAAATCATCATCACCCAACAAATTATCTTCATCACTATTGAAATCAACATACTCGGGATGTGTTACCTTTGGACCTTTGGCCATGGAGCACCTTCCAATTCCTTCATTTGGTGAGTCAAATATGTCGTAGGAGTTGGCTGACACAAGTGCTAGACAGGCAGCACCTTCATCTTGAGTATATTCAGAGTCGGAGTGATAACTTCTTTTGAAGTGATTGTCGGAGTCAGAGCTGGATAACCATTCACCAACATGAGCTTGATGTCTTCTTTTTGTGTAGCTCCTTGATGACTTTTCTTTACTTTCGGAATCCTTGCTTCTCCGAGAGGGTTTTCGTTCATAACGATCATCTCTACTCCTCCCTTCTCTTGGTGGTGATTCTTCTCTTCTACTTCTTCTTTTGGGAGAATCTTCTCTTCTTTTGTAGGGAGTCGTACACTCATTGGAGTAGTGTCCGGGTCTTCCACAACTGTAGCAATTACGCTCACGACTAGAAGATCTTTTGTCATTGTAGGACCTTGACTTGGAACTTCTTTCTTTGCTTCTACTCTTGTAGAACTTGTTGAAGTTCTTTACCATTAGTGTAACACCCCGAGACCGTTGCGCCAGGTGTCTTGCAGTTATTCGCCGTTGTTGCCATGTCTTTTGCTTGCATGTTGTATCTTGTCATGTCATCACCCGCATTGCATCTGCATGTTTTCAAAACTTGCATCCATCCCGGCCTCCCTGTTCCATCTGTTGTCCGTTCTGAGTCGAGACACCCTTGCACGCGCCCGCGGCACGCCCGAAATATTATTTTATAAGTGGTCGGAAAATGTTCTCAGAATGGGATGAAAGTTGGCGTGCAGTCTTATTATAGTGTAGATAGAAAGCCTGTCAAGTTTCATCGCATTCGGAGTTCGTTTGACGCCCCAACGATTAACTATAGCGACAGTATAGTTAGTCAAATGTCAGACGTTTTCGGTCTCTGGAAACAGTTGCCGGGTCTTTCTCTCTTCTCTCTTCTCAGCCTGAGGCCTTCTGCACAGTCCGCTACCTACCCCTAGACCCAACCTAAGCTCTCTCGTCAGCCCGCGGACCTCCTCGCGCACGTCCGAAAACTGTCCCGGATCCAGGCGGGGAGGAAGGCAAGGGCGCAACGTCCATCGGGAGGCTTCCATGGCGCTGGAGTTGCCGCGGTCTCGAGGAAGAAACATAGGAGACCGCGGGACAAAGGTTCGATCTCCTCCGTTCGGTGCAGAAATGAGCAGAGGCCGACGCCACAGGGATCCAGGGCGGCGCGGCTGATCCAGGGCACGGGCGCCATGGCGGTCGACGGGGATGGATGGATCCGCCTGTTTCCGGGCCAGATCCGGCCAACGGGGCGTCGACGGAGCTCCGGCAAGGGTTGACCAAGGCAGCGGTGTCCTGCAGCTGATGCGGCGTGGGGATTAGAGAGGAACCAGGGAAAATAGGGTGAGGATGAGGAGAGGCCCAGCGCTGTTGACCTGCTGGTCGGAGAGTTGGTCGCGGCCTCCGACGACCCTGGTCTCCGGCAAGCGACGGCGTGGACACGGACTGCTGCCGCGGCTTGCAGTTTGTCGGGCGAGGAGATCGTGGAACGGAGCGTGATGGTTGGTCAGACACAGAAAACAAAGAAGAAACAGTGTGGTGGTGGCGGCTAGGAGGATCCTTAGGGATTAGGGATTGGTCCGATGATTGCACTGATATTTATAGTAAGTGGGTGTGGGTAGGGCTGTCTCGTCCCTCCAATCGTAATCAGATGATCTCGGATAAAATAGTTAGGGAGTCCAAATAAGAAAATGGAGACGTTTTGTAGATGTTTGGGGATGATGTGAGTCCAACGGTGGCAACTGTCCGGGTCGGGTCCGGGACAGTTTTCGGACATGTGCGAGGAGGTCCGCTGGCTGACGAGAGAGCTTAGGTTGGGTCTGGGGGTAGGTAGCGGACTGTGCAGAAGGCCTCAGGCTGAGAAAAGAGAAGAGAGAAAGACCCGGCGATTGTTTCTGGTGACCGAAAACGTCCGACGTTTGACCGACTATACTGTCGCTATAGTTAATCGTTGGAGCGTCAAACGAACTCCGAATGCGATGAAACTTGACTGGCGGTCTATCTTCACTATAATAAGACCACACGCCAACTTTCATCCCATTCTGAGAACATTTTCCGACCACTTATAAAATAATATTTCGGGCGTGCCGCGGGCGCGTGCAAGGGTGTCTGGACTTAGAATGGACAACGGAAGGAATGGGGAGGCCGGGACGGATGCAAGTTTTGAAAACATGCAGATGCAATGCGGAAAATGACATGACAAGATGCAACATGCAAGCAAAAGACATGGCAACGACGGCAAATAACTACAAGACACCTGGCGCAATAGTCTCGGGGTGTTACAATTAGGCTCAATTCTTCATTGAAGGTTTGTTTCTCGCTTGATGATGTGGGAGCATCAGATGAGGCTTTGTAAGCACCACTTGACTTGTTGTGAAGCTCTTCCTTATCCTTGAGTGACATCTCATGAGCAAAAATTCTTCCAATGACTTCCGTTGGCTTGAGATCTTTGTAATTGGGCATCATTTGGATCAGTGTGCACACGGTATCATATTTTCCATCCAAGGATCTTAGGATCTTCTTGGTGATGAATTTGTCGGTCATCTCTTCACTTCCTAAGCCGGCAATCTCATTTGTGATGAGAGCAAGCCTAGAATACAATTCGGCGACACCTTCACCATCCTTCATTTTGAACTTCTCAAGTTGACTTTGAAGCACATCCAATTTGGATTCCTGGACGGAGTCGGTACCTTCGTGCATATCAATCAAAGTATCCAAAATTTCCTTTGCATTCTCAAGACGGCTGATTTTGTTGAATTCTTCGGGGCACAATCCGTTGAAGAGAATATCACAAGCTTGTGTATTGTATTGTAGCATCTTAAACTCTTCCGCGGTAGCTTCACGGTTTGGTTCTCTCCCATCAAAGAATTCACCTTGCAAGCCAACACACACAATAGCCCAAACGGCGGGGTTATGTCCAAGAATATGCATTTTCATCTTATGCTTCTGATGACCCACAAGTATAGGGGATCTATCGTAGTCCTTTCGATAAGTAAGAGTGTCGAACCCAACGAGGAGCAGAAGGAAATGATAAGCGGTTTTCAGCAAGGTATTCTCTACAAGCACTGAAATTATAGGTAACAGGTAGTTTTGTGATAAGATAATTTGTAACGAGTAACAAGTAACAAAAGTAAATAAAGTGCAGCAAGGTGTCCCAATCCCTTTTGTAGCAAAGGACAAGCCTGGACATATTCTTATATAGAGTAAAGCGCTCCCGAGGACACATGGGAATTATCGTCAAGCTAGGTTTCATCATGATCATATGATTCTCATTCGGTACTTTGATAATTTGGTATATGGGTGGACCAGTGCTTGGGTGTTGTCCTTACTTGGACAAGCATCCCACTTATGATTAACTTATATTGCAAGCATCCGCAACTACAACAAAAGTATTAAGGTAAACCTAACCATAGCATGAAACATATGGATCCAAACCAGCCCCTTACGAAGCAACGCATAAACTAGGGCTTAAGCTTCAGTCACTCTAGCAACCCATTATCTACTTATTACTTCCCAATGCCTTCCTCTAGGCCCAAATAGTGGTGAAGTGTCATGTAGTCGACGTTCACATAACACCACTAGAGGAGAGACAACATACATCTCATCAAAATATCGAACGAATACCAAATTCACATGACTACTAATAGCAAGACTTCTCCCATGTCCTCAGGAACAAACGTAACTACTCACAAATCATATTCATGTTCATAATCAGAGGGGTATTAATATGCATATAGGATCTGAACGTATGATCTTCCACCAAATAAACCAACTAGCATCAATTACAAGGAGTAATCAGCACTACTAACAACCCACAAGTACGAATCCCAGACTTAGAGACAAGAATTGGATACAAGAGATGTACTAGGGTTTGAGAGGAGATGGTGCTCGTGAAGATGTTGATGGAGATTGCCCCTCTCCCGATGAGAGGATTGTTGGTGATGACGATGGCAATGATTTCTCCCTCCCGAAGGGAAGTTTCCCCGGTAGAACAGCTCCGCCAGAACCCTAGATAGGTTCCGCCAAGGTTCCGCCTCATGGCGGCGGAGTCTCATCCCGAAAGCTTGCTTATGATTTTTTTCCTTAATGAAAGACTCCATATAGCACAAGATGGGCATTGGAGGGCCACCAGGGGGCCCACGAGGCAGGGGGGCGCGCCTAGGGGGTAGGGCGCGCCCCCACCCTCGTGGCCAGGGCATGGCCCCCCTTTGGAACTTCTTGCGCTCAGTATTTTTTATATATTCTGAAAATGACTTCCATGAAGTTTCAAGACTTTTGGAGCTGTGCAGAATAGGTCTCTAATATTTTCTCCTTTTCCAGCCCAGAATCCCAGCTGCCGGCATTCTCCCTCTTTATGTAAACCTTGTAAAATAAGAGAGAATAGGCATAAGTATTGTGACATAATGTGTAGTAACAGCCCATAATGCAATAAATATCGATATACAAGCATGATGCAAAATGGACGTATCAATTACCCCAAGCTTAGACCTCGCTTGTCCTCGACCGAAAGCCGAAATCGAAAAATATGTCCACATGTGTAGAGATAGAGGTGCCGATAAAAATAAAATACGGACATGAGGGCATCATGATCATTCTTAGAACAACAACTTATATAATTCTTGTCATATGATCTCTTATGCTAGAGTAACAATTAAATCACTATTTCAAGTATGAATCATAAACTTCATTGAAAACTAACAAACTATAATCTCAGTCATTGGAGGAATTGAAATTTAGCATAACATAGGAAAGAGTCAATATAAGAGCTTTTCAGCAAGTCCACATACTCAACTATCATATAGTCTTTCACAATTGCTAACACTCACGCAATACTTATGGGTATGGAGTTTTAATCGGACACAGAGAAAGATAGGGGCTTATAGTTTTGCCTCCCAATGTTTTACCTCAAGGGTGATGTCAACAATAATAGTTCATGAAAACTCACATCCAATTAGCCATATATACCAGGATCTTTCCATCATGTTGTGCTTGCCAAAAGATAAAATGTAAAAGGAAGGGTGAAGATCACCATGACTCTTATGCAAGGTAGGAGATAAAATTAAAAGATAGGCCCTTCGTAGAGGGAAGCAGAGGTTATCATGCGCTTTTATGGTTGGATGCACAAAATCTTAATGCGAAAGAACGTCACTTTATATTGCCACTTGTGATATGGACCTTTATTATGCAGTCTGTCGCTTTTATTTCTTCCGTATCACACGATCGTATAAAGCTTATTTTCTCCCACACTAACAAGTCATACATATTTAGAGGGCAATTTTTATCGCATGCACGGATGACAACTTACTTGAGGGATCTTACTCAATCCATAGGTAGGTATGGTGGTGTCGCGGGGCGATGCTGATTCCCGCCGACACCTATGGGGACAGGGCCCCTTTTCGGTTCGGTGGGGGGGCGGAGAGCGCACAAAGAGCGGATCGAGGCAGTGCACGCGGGTGATTTTACCCAGCTTCGGGCCGCACGGATGCGTAAAACCCTACTGCTGCTTGTTTGTGTATATTGGATTCTTGCTCAGGAGCGATGGACGCTGCCAGACTAGGCTTGAGAGTGTTCCTGGTGTTGAACGAGCTGAACTGCTCAAGCCTCTGAATTCTTCCAACCCCTCTAGTTGCGCTTGGGCCTCCTTTTATACTCTCAAGGGGTCACCGACAGGGGGCAACGTAGACAAGAAGGGTAAAAATGGAAAAGGATGCGGTAGGTGCAGCTACCGCTACTGTGGATACAGTGCGCCCTACCTAACTCTGACGGTAGGGGACAAAGGCATTAAATGCCTGTCTGAGTCTCCTAAACAGTGCAAAAGGTGACCGTTAGGAGTGCCACCGTTTGCCACGATGGGCTTCTCTTCATCTCCGTTTGCCACCACGTACCCCTAGCTGCACGGCCTCCCGCCACGTGCGCTCTGGGAGAGTCCCAGAGCGACACGTTAGCAGGTGAGCTAGAGCGCGGGCACGAAGTGGGGGTTTCCCGCGGCATGCTCCTTGCCACGACCGTCGTCTTGTCGCGTCTGGAAGCTTGTCGCTCGCCGGTTCTTGCCGGGACGCAGGGCGCGTCGCGGCAAGCTTTCTTGGTATGTCTTGAGTGGCCTTCCCGGCAAGCTCCTCTTGCCGGGGTCTTGTCTCTTCCCGGCAAGCTCCTCTTGCCGGGGCCTTGGTTGGCCTTCCCGGCAAGTTCCTCTTGCCGGGGCTTTGATTTGAATACTTTGTTCTTGAATGGTCTTCAAGGGAACCACGGAGGGTCCTGGCGGTAACCCGGCAAGCCTTGCCGCGGGGCGCTGCAACTGCCCGTGCACGAGTTCGGGTTAATAGGGTACCCCTACTCTAGTACACCGACAGGAGCCCCCGGGCCTGGGCCATACACGGTGCCGAGCGCTGTTGGGCCAGGCCCAAAACAGTGCACGGGCACGCACGGCCTAGGTCACGCCGAATCTAACTCCGCCCCCACCGCGCACGCCCAGAACGGCACGCGTCAAACGCGGCGTCGTGGGAGAGATCGTGGGAGTTTGTTCACTTGGAAGGCCGAAACGTCCGCCCCGTCCCTCTTTATAAGCAGGGGAAACAGAAACCTCCGCCCCGTCCCGCCCCGTCCTCCATCTTCGCCATTCGCTGTTGCAATCTCAGAAACCTCCGCCGCCCCCCTCCGCTTCCAAAGTCGAAAGAGAGCAGCGCTCCGCTCCCGTCGCCGCTGCCACCACCAGCGCCGTCGATCTCCCCCACCGCCTCCGCCATGCCTCCGAAG